>NC_136012.1:7220120-7382620 GCF_048128805.1 Centroberyx gerrardi
CCTACAGATGGAAAGACTTATAAGGTAAACAAATTTATTTCCAGAACCTAGTGGATCTGAACACCTCAGAAATGGAATTTGCTGCTTGCTGGACACCAGTAAAGTCGACATATAAAATATAACGTCACCACAAGTCAATGAGAAATGGGCCTATCGCTGAAACTGAAAAGTCAAGCGGAACTAATAACAGTGACCTAAGACTGGTTAGCTTGGGGAAAGACCAGGTATGGAAGTCAAGAACAGAGCGCACAAAGCCCAACACTAAACCTGCCCCCAACTGTTAAAGCATTACTGAAGGTCAGTGGTCATTAGGGCCAGTGGGGTCATCGTAACCTCACTGTAAAGACACAAAGGACAGTAATGTCTAGTTTTGACCAACACACAAAATATTGACTGCCTGTCAGCTTTAGCCATAATATCAAGGGTTTGGTGTGAAAGGGGCGTCAGTGACATTTTGGCCAAAAATTAACATTATATATCATTGGAAATGTCTTGTTTAGCTCTATCTGATGGTCAAACGAAACACGTTTGCAATCATAAACAACACTGAAATAAAGGGGAAGATACAAAAGATTCAAGTGAAAACCTTGGTGCAAAAAGAGTGTTTTTTTCAATAATCTCTAAAAATATGAATGGTTGCTATATTATGTTTTGAATACAATTTTTTTATCATTTTGTTTTGTTTTTGCTCTCCTATAAAATTAGAAACATGTCACGTCCCTTTCGCTCTAAACCCTCGATATATCACCCTGTAATCAAGCATTTGTGAGGGCAGAGGTGCCTAATTGCCCCTTTGTTGCCCCCCTTTTCCACTTGCTTCATTACAGGGTTAGGTGTTTAGGTGTTTATTTCCCCAGTGAAACACAACTCAAAGTCAGACAACGCAACAAAAAATGGAGCTCTGTTTATGTCCATAATATAAACAATGGTCATTTCCTTTGCATATTGTTCGACATTCATGGAGCATAAACACTTGGGGACAAGGTTAATCCAAAGCAGCCCCTCTCCTTATGAACACAATGATGATCACAATAGCTGAACTTTCAGTACAGGGATTCACTGTTACTAAATACTATTTTCCTTTTCTTTATTTCCAGGTGTAACCACTGTTCTCACAATGACAACGCTGAGTATAAGTGCGCGGAACTCCCTTCCCAAGGTCGCCTACGCCACTGCCATGGACTGGTTCATCGCTGTCTGCTATGCCTTTGTCTTCTCTGCTCTGATTGAGTTTGCCACTGTCAATTACTTCACAAAGCGCGGATGGGCTTGGGATGGGAAGAGCGTCGTGAATGAGAAGGTAATGAGGGAAAAAACATGTCTTCTGACAGGCTCCATTTTCAGAGAGAATCCATAGCATTGTATGTTGAAGAAATAATCTCATTGGTTGATTTAAACCTCAATGGGAGGAGCCAAAGAACCATATTCTTTAGAGCGCTAACTAGAAAACTTGAATGGCAAAGAAGGATCTGTGGTCAAAATATAAATAAAAATATAAATGACTTCTTTTCATTCATTCATGAACATAACATTCATGATTTTAGAAGGTCAGTAGCCTAGCTAACTAGCTTACCTATAGGCTAGTATGACTAATTTGACTAATTTGAATTTGGAAGGTCAGCTAGGCTAACTAGCTAACACACCAGTAGACAACTTATGCATTAGCAAGGCTTCATAATATTAGCTATCTCCTCTCTTACCTCTTGTCTCTTCACTGGGCTTCAGTCTGACGTTACTAAGCCAGAAAAACTGTGGTTCTTTGGCTCTGACCATTGAGATTTAACTCAACGATGAGATTATTTCTGCCTGCAGAGCAGCTCTGCCTCCGAGAAATGTTTGTATAACTAAAACTTCAATCAGTGCAATTCTTTCAGTGTATTGTTAGCCAAGGGAGCGTGGTAGTCGTGACAGGCCAGAGGCAAGCTCGGGATAGAAAGACCGCTGATTAGAATTCCAGTACCAGTGCGGAAATTTGGTTTCGGCTCTGAAAGTGACTGGAGAAGTGCCAGCGATGCACTCTGCCCATAAATAACTATGATGTGCCCTAGGGCAAAGCACTTAACCCCTAAACTGCTCCAGGGGAGTTACTCAGTGTCTAACTGTGTACAACTGTGATAATGGTAGCTGTCAGACAACTTTATGTACAAGTGACAGACATGAATTTGAAATGTGGTTATATAAAACAAGCAAATACAAAAAGATAAGTAAAAACAAGCTATATAAAAACCTGTGCTTTTAATTAAAACGTATGTAAAAATAGCACTCCAAATAGATCCAGAGAAGTGACACAGTTTATTTTTATGGAGGGAAAAAAATCGAAGTATACTTTGACAATATAATACTGGATTAAGGTGAAATAAAAAGTAATAAAATTTTGTCAAAAACATCATTAATCACTCGATTTTAAGTTATGTTATTAATGCCATAATGCAATTTTTAAGTGTAACTCCTGTAGCTCTTCAGGTTAACATTTACACTATATGGTTGCATGGACACACTTGAACAAACTGTTCAAGTGTGTAAATCGTGATACTATGAGAAAGTAAAGGTGTAATTGTATTACGATAATATTCCCCCTATCATAATTTGTGATGGCCTATTGCAATTGAGGCCACATTTGGTGTAGATCTTAACATGCACCTCCATTCCAAGGGAAATTTTACTCTTTACATACACAAGTTAAGATTTAGCTGTAATACTGTAAAATTCTGACATCCAAATCTTGTTTAAAAGACATGGAAACAAGTACACAGCAAAATACACAGCATTTATATACAAGTGCATCCTTGTGAAAATGTTGTTGTCTTTGGCTTGATGGAAAATCCACTGTGTTTTTGCTGGCCTTCATTCTGACCTTTCTTTCTTAGTTTGATCCATTACCAGATCCCATTCATTATTATCACATCACTCCCTTAAGTACATGTGAGTACTAGATGGTTACAGTACATGACAAGTCTGAGGTTGCTTCTCAGTCCTTTTAAACTTTGACACTGCTCCTAAACCTTTCGGTCTCTCAACAGAAAAAAGAGAGGGCATCTGTGGTCAAGAAGAACAACGCCTATGCCGTAGCAGTGGCCAACTACGCGCCGAACATCACCAAGGACTCCAGCATGCTTCCCACCATCGCCAAAGGCGGAGCCTCGGAGCCCAACAAGGCCAAGGCGGACGGCAAGGCCCCGGACAGCAAGAAGACGTTCAACAGCGTGAGCAAAATCGACAGGATGTCAAGGATTATGTTCCCGGTTCTCTTCGGCTCCTTCAACCTCGTCTACTGGGCCACCTACTTAAACAGAGAACCAGTTATAAAGGATATGGTCCCGTCTAATTAGAGGCCAGTTTCAATGGGTTCTGGTCCGGGGACTAAAAGACGTACCAAATACTTCCAGCAACTGCATACGCAACGCTTTGCAGAGTCGAGTCCTGGATTGCATCGTGATCCTCTATCCTCTCCTGTTTTCTACACCACTGTCTGCAGCACTTTTGAAAAACCTGGCTTTTGTAAATGTGTATGTATATTTATATTCATGGTTTCATGGTGACATATTGTGTGGTTACTTCTATTAGAGTGCTTACTTCCTTGAACGTATGGTTCCAGTCACGTGGCTACATACAACTCAAACGGAGACTAAACACAAAATCGTTAACACACAAATGTTATTTAAGATTCTTTCTAAATGTGTTGAATTCTGCCGGTTAAAGCCCGCTCCCCTCTTGATATTGCATAATATCATTTTCTTTGGAGGGGAGGGGGCTGATTATATGATGTTTATTTGCCATCTAACAGTGGCCTGACTCTTTCTTTTCCTGTCCAAGCCAATGCAAAAATACACCTGTACAATATTGTGTTACAATATAGAAGTTGTTTTATTGTCTGTGACTATAGGTATGGGGCTGTACTCGCACACTGACCTCCAGAATTGTTGAAACACTTGGAGCCAAAAAGGCTGTAAAAAAAATAGTGCCGTCAACTTCACTGAGCATCAGCATTATATACAAATAATCAGTATGATTTGAGGAAAAAATCAAGATGAAAAATGATGAGAGCACATTGCATTGAGTAAGAAAGAAAGAAAGAAAGAAGCTTCAAATAGTTATAATAAAGGAAGCATATGCTGGAATGCTAAAAGCTTTATAACTCAGCAAGACTAATTACAGTATAATTTCATTTTCTGAGTATATACTTGTATGAAATCACAAAAAAGCTCCAAATTTAACCCAGCTCCTTTCTTTATGAAAGCACCTTGATTCCCACCCATTGTTAATAAAAAAGTGCCATAATTGAATCCGACAAAGTACATTTTCTAATTGTTGTGCTTGAATGTGCAATATGGTCGGAGTAGGCCAAAGTAAATGATAAAATAATCATTAAATGCAAGTTCTAGTCCTGTATGAACTACGTAGGAGTAGATAGTGGGCGCTGATATCCAAAAAATAGATTTTCTTTAGAGGAATATACCTTTGAAAATATTATTGAGTAGTGTCAAACCAATACTGAAAAGGAACTGAGTTAATAATGGAGTGGAAGTCAATGAAGTGCATTGACCACAATGTGTTTGAGAGCTGGAGTGGAGCCTCAACTCTCTACCTCACCTAAACATCCTGCCATTCACATATCTGTGAAAATAATTCAGATATATTAAAAAGTAGTTATGGAGTTCATAGATTAATGTATGAAAAACTTGTGAGATGACAGATGAAGAAGAATTGAGTAACAAAAGCATGAGGAAGAGCACACTAATAGACTATATTCAAAGTATTTTATTTAGAAAAAAATCACAATTATTTGCGAAGTTAAAGTCCAAATAATGCAGTGTGCTAATTGCTACATGCCACATGAAAGCACACAACCTCTGCTGTGCGGCTGTGAATGAACACAGTGCTAAAACTCAGTGTTTAGATGAACATCACTTGTGTGAAAACCTGTTTGCCTTTTTACAGCTTTCTATTGGCTCGTCTTTACCAAAGGTGCTAATAATTCTGGAGGACACTGTGCACTCGGTGGTGTGGATCAACATGTCAGCCATTCAAATTTTATCCATCGCTAACAGCAGACATGAATCAAACCTTTTCTACCACATTTCAAAATCCCTCAAGCTATTTTTTTTAAAATAATTATGGACTGATGTGAGAAGAGTAGGACACTCGACATAGGATTGTTTTGTGCTAATATGAACTGAAATAAATCATGTTTCGAAGTTTCTTTCATACCCACATTTCTCTTCCAGTTGGCATCTCATTGGTATAAAAGGATAAAGAGAAGGTTTGGGACTGGATTATAGTTGTACCATCTATATGTAGATTCTCACTTCTGCAGACTGATTGTTATACACACCACAACGTTGCACTAACTCAAAAGCCATGTACTGATGTGATCAAATGTCATCAACAGCCAAACAACAGACGCAAAGAATTGCCATTGCAACATTATAAGAATATCATGAGTAGACCAAATTCTGAATGGGTGTGGTATTGCTGAGGGGTTGGAGGATAGAAAGCTTCTAGCCAGCCAATTCAAATGACACAAACCTGATTTAAGTGTTGTCAGAATCACCCAGTACAGCTGTTCTTAGCTGGACACATATTACCATCGCCCTGTTCACCAAATGTTTGATTACATTAGATTTAGGATGCAACTAAATTGTAATGGGCAATATATATTTTGTTCTGGCAACTATTTAAAAACTGAAAAATGTAACTCCAACTGAATTAGAGTGCTTCTGTGAATTGAGATGAAAGTCAAATGGAGAAAAGTTAAATGTGCACATCAGATAACCTTCAGCTCCATATCAGTAGTCACATGTGGTATTTTACTGTGTTCTTTTTTCATACGGTGACATGATGTTGACTCACATCAATAACTTATCTTAATTTGATTGTTAAACCAAACTCTGCATGAAGCTGAAAATCTAGCACTTATTTTTTGAACAAATTATGTTGTAGAATTTATTTCTTTAATTTATTTCAACTCAATTTTTCTCCAAAGTCCTGATAGAATCTTAAAACATTCCAGATAAAATGATTTTTCAGAAAGTGTATGCTTGATTCAGTACACACTGTTTCTAATAAAACACATCGTTCCAATTCTTAACATCTAGTTTGTGCATCTTTTGGGTGGTAATAATGGTAACCACTTCCAGTTAATGCAATTTTTGACTTTGATTAAATAACTTTAAATGTCTGTATCGTCACAAGAGTTCCTTCAGCAGTCAAGCATCAACCTGGGCGACCCCAGGAATCAGCAGTGGTGTCACTTCATAACTGTTGTTTCTCCGGGTAGGCTCAGAAATCATTATTTTAACACATATATATAGCGACTGAAGAGAAAAGGGGGTTTGTGCTCAACAGTTGGCATAACATTGGAGGTTGATAGATGATCCCCTTGCCAGGCTGCCAACCTGCCAGTCCTGTGCATTTAACTGCAAAAGAAAGAATTAATAAAGATGGTAAAAAAATAAAATAACCATGCAATAGAATAGAGCTCACTTTTAAATGAATGAAATGAAATTTAGCCATGATAAGTATATCTACTGGTATGCCTAGCTGACCTTCCATGTTCAACTAGTCATAATTGCCTATAGCTATCTAGGTAAGCTAGTTAGCTAGCTGCTGACCGTCCAAGATCAGGAATGTCATGGTCATGAATGAAAGAAAAATACAAGTCATTGCCATTTATATTTTTTATGCATATTTTAACCGGAAATCCTACTTTGATATTCATGTTTGCCAGTTAGCTAACTTGCGCTCTGAAATACTGTGATTCTTTGGCGCCACCCATTGAGGTTTAACTCTATGGGTGGAGTTAAACCTCAATTAATATCAATGAGATTATTTCTGCTCCAGAGCAGCTCTGCCACTGCTGAAGTTTTTGTGCATTCATGTGCTATCAGATGTATCAGAAAAATGAATTTCCTACTTTGAAATTTCACATGAATGCCCTCCAAAGTCAGATGAACACTCATAGACTCAGAGAAAATGTTGCAACCCAAGTTTCCAAGTTCTGACGCAATGGTGACCTTTATGCTTCTCAACAAGCAAAACATTTTTGTGTCAGTCAACAATAGGCCCTTTTCATAAACATGGCTGCCGTACTTCTGCATACCTTTATGTTTCTGTTGTCAGACGACTGTGCAAGTAAGTGTGATCGAGGGTCACAACATGCTAACTATTCATAGTATTCTGTTACATCACCACACGGCCATCTTGGTAGGAAAATAACAGGTGATTGTAATAAATTAACAGGTGATTACAATCAAATGACAAACACAGCCAATGAGCTGTGCTGCCATATTGGTAGGAAATGCATGTGACATCATCAGGAATACTATGAATGCAGTAATTTCTCTACTGTTAGCACTTTGTGACCCTCGATCAAATCACTTTTTTATAGTTGTGCATTCGTCTGACAACAGAAACAGAAAGATGTGTCAGTGACAACACCTGTATTATTATACATTATGTTGAAACACAAAATAAGTGATCACAGACAGAGTTATGGTAGACAGAAAGTTGGCTTTTTAACATTGCTGGCAATGGTGAGAACCGATCAAGCTTTACCCTGCGGAAGTATGGCAGCCATGTTTGTGAAAAGGGCCTATACACATGCACCTTTATTGTAAGATTCTTGTCAGCCAGACTAACGTAACATTTGTTTGAATGAAGGTCATCAAATTGGCTTGTTAAGCTGCAGGAGGCCAATGGTTGTTTATTGCATGCCGTTGTATAATCTGACAAAATTGCACATGAATGCCACACTGTTCAGGAGCCGACTTGGAAGCCCCGGATCTCGGACCTTCCCACAAGCGCACGAACGCACCATTCGTGTAACTAAAACTCCAATTTGCAACTGCCAAGTAAGATAGGGACCGTGGGAATGAGGCAGCCAGGCAGCTCCTCTCCTCCTTCAGCAAGAGGACGCGGTTTTGAAGCTGACGAGCGATGTTCCTGTGCAGCCGGAGAGGCCTGTCATCATGAATGTCTTGGTGGATCCCACACACAGCCCCGTGGCACTGAGCTGCAATGCAAAGCTAGCTGATGGTTCATTTTCTGGCCTGATCTGCCCGCCACTCAAGGGCTGTGCAAGGCTCCGTGTGAGGTCTTCTCCTCCCTGGGCTGCCTCTCCCGAATCCACAGTTGACCCTGTTCAGCTGCTGAGAGACTGTGGGCTGACACAAATCAATATTGATGGATGTGAGGTGTCTGGAAGAACAACATGTCAGAGATGCTGTTTGACACGTCGAGATGTCTTTTCATAATTGATAATTATTTCAAATTGATTCAGAATTTCAGATGGGGGCATTCAAATATGATTCATGCATGTATCTCCCATGAATTTAGACCGTTCTGTGCAAAAAGCTAATCCCACAAAGTAAAGAGGTACATGATTCTGACTCCAGTGTGACTCAAACCATAATTCATAAGACCCGATGACTTTAAAGGTTTCAAATATAAAGCATGCCGTTGATTATTGGATGAAACCAAACCGCTTCAAAACCTATTTGAGGTAATAGAGGCCTATAATCTCTGGTTGCAGAAAGAAGAGAAGCAGTAATCTATTCTTGTGCATGAGGCAGTTTTGTTGTCATAGCAACCGCTACCCATTTTTATTCTTCATCTGACAGGTTGAGTAGGCGGGACTTCCGGCCATCAATGTGTTTCCAAAGATGATGTAAATGAGAGGAGATGAATTAGTCTACTCACCTACAGAATCTGCTTACAGACTAATTAGCCTCTTTAATTTGGCTCCATGCTGCTTTGAGATTTTCAAATGCTGTTGTGTTTTCCTTTGACTTGTCTTTGACTGTTTTCATAAGCCTTGATCTCTATAGGCTTCACTACTAACTAGCAATATTATTATTATTATTATTATTATTATTATTATTATCATATCATTATGTAATACTGACCACTTAACTGTAAGCATTAAATAAAACTCCAGGAATACAGACCACAAAACATGGTCCGCTTTGAAGGACATTAAGCGAAAAAATTAAAATAAAATTAAGCGAAAGCGGAAGTTAGCGCAGTAAGTCATCTCCTCTCCTATCATCCTCTCTGGTTCGAAAAGTCAACAACATTTCCCAGGAATCTTTGCCGGTGACCTGTCACCCCAACATGGCAGCACACAAGCGGCTCATGCAGTGGGGTTATTACTAGGGCTTTTTATTTATTTTAAAGATTCATGTGTTGTACATCGTCGTGACAGTCACTTTATGAAGCTGAACAAATCGTCCAGTAATGCGACAACACGGCCTACTGTGTGTTGACGTCAGTTCAGGAAGATTCTACAGTTAACGTTCATTTAGCTTGTTTATACTGTGGTGTTGCTAGCTTAGAGAAAACATGTCATTTTGCCTTATCAAACGGTGGTGTGAAACACCCATTTTAAGACGTCTTTTAGAGTTCAAACTTTACAGAAGGAAGCTCCATAACTATAATATGACCCATGTAACGTTCAGGCACCGCTGGATGAAAAACCTGCCCGTGTTCTCCAGCAGCTGCAAGGAGTTCAGCACGCAAACCGACAAGGTACCAAACAACATTGAAGTAGCTACTAACAAACTGTTATATTACTGGCAAGCGTTAATGCCACTTCATGTTGTACTTCTTCCATAACTCAACAATAAAACTGGTCTTAAAGAGCTTCGTTATTCAGAGGAAAACCACCCTGCTACTGTCATATGAAATTAAGGCTGAAGGTGCTCCATTGGTAGTGAATGGGAGACCGACTTTGTGGACACTGACAGTATGAGAGTATGATAGTATGCAAATAAAGGCTTCAGAACTGTTTCTACTGCTATTGAAATTCGTTAATTTGGGTGTTAACAAACAATATATGACTCCATAAAGCCAGTCGACAACTCACTATCAAATTGAGCAGCTCTTTTGCCACTTACTGACATCAGTTGATCAAAGTTTAGGTTCTGTAGTTTATTAACAGAGTTCGCCCGTTCAGAAATAGGCATAGCGATTGAACTGTCCAAAATAGGAATACTGTGTATTCTGTTTTAAGATGGATTACGTCAGCAGCTGTTAAGCGATTGTTATTTCTATATAGTAATTTGCAGGTCTCTTTCCTTTTGCTTTGAAGGACCCTGTTGACTTGTCCAAGTTCCCTGTGGAAAGAATCAGGAATTTTAGCATCATTGCCCATATTGACCATGGGAAAAGCACTTTGGCTGACAGGCTGCTGGAGATGACAGGTATGTTTACTCACCACACTATGTTTGCTCCTTTTCCGTCTGTGAATGTGCGAATGTTATCAATTTAACAAAAAATTTTCCCATGACTTGGGGGTCTCTCTCTCTCTCTCTCTCTCTCTCTCTCTCTGTTTATATAAATTGAACAAGAGAGAAAGTTAACCATTGGATTTAAGTTGTAGTTCAGATTTAGGACAGGCCTACTGTACTGAGTAAACCATGTCAGACTTTCATAGACAGTTGATAAAAATGAGCAAAGACTAAAGCAAGACTTTAAAGGGGAGCTGTTACGCTTACAAGTGTTGCAAAGATTAATTAGTGTGACTTCATTGACAAACAGGAGCCATCGCGAAGACTGAGAAGAACAAACAGGTGCTGGACAAGCTGCAGGTGGAGCGAGAGAGAGGGATAACAGTGAAGGCCCAGACAGCCTCGTTGTTTTACAGCCACCAGGGCCAGCAGTATCTCCTGAACCTCATCGACACACCGGTAAGTCAGCTGCCCAAAACATCCCTAACATCAGTGAAAAGCCATTTTCAGGTGAACTGCAGGATTTAGGCGTCCACACACAGGGACACAGACAGACACAGTCTCATAATGTCTAATATATCCTATTTATTTACTCAGTCATTTGAATGTGAAAAAAGTTGGATATTGCAGCTTTAACTGTACAGCCTCAATCCTCTCTTACAAAATGCACCATCATTGCTCTATAAAACTCGACCATAAATGACCTCTTCCTGCAAAAGTGAGTAATAGGTCAATTGTCATAAGAAGTGAAACATGAAAAACCAGCCTGCACCTCTGACATTCAGAGTTCTTAGAATCCTTTTTACAGGTTACTTTTCTGTCAAGACGATTTATTTCTGTGCTGCACTACAGAATCTCTCTCTTTTTTTTAACCCCAAATGTTCTCCCTCTCCTCAGGGTCACGTCGACTTCAGTTATGAGGTGTCCAGATCGATTTCTGCATGCCAAGGCGTTCTGTTGATTGTCGATGCCAATCAGGTGCGCAACCAGATCATTTGGCACCAGTTGTCCTCGTTGATTTATGCGGATCATGCAACCATTAATGTTTTGTTGACGTGTGCAGGGGATTCAAGCACAGACGGTGGCGAACTTCTACCTGGCGTTCGAAGCTCAGCTGACCATCATCCCTGTCATCAACAAGGTACATTCAGACCAATATTTAGTTTATGGACATGCAGTATTTTCCATTTGACTGCTATGTGGCAAGTCATTCCACTCTGACATTTTCAGATTGATTTGAAAAATGCCGATCCAGAGAGGGTGGGGTTACAGATTGAAAAGGTGTTTGATATCCCACGTGAAGAATGCATCAGGGTGAGTTGGAGCGCACGCAAGCTGCTTTTTAAATTCCGCTTCCTAAATCAAAGTTTTGAGAAATGTCTCTTCATGTATGATCTCACTTCCTCTTAAGATTTCGGCTAAACTTGGAACCAACGTTGAGCGAGTTCTCCAAGAAGTCGTGAGCAGAATTCCACCGTAAGTTGTCTCAGTTGGTTTCGTTTCTAATTTGAGAGATGTTTGACACATTAAATTAATTTTCTTTCACTTTTGTTTTTCCATCCTCAGACCCACGGCAAGCGCTGACGACCCATTTAAAGCCCTAGTGTTCGACTCCACTTTCGACCACTACAGAGGAGTGGTGGCTAACATTGCCGTGTTTGGAGGCCGAGTCAGAAAAGGGGACAAGATCGTGTCGGCGCACCTCGGCAAAACCTACGAGGTCAATGAGCTGGGGCTCCTGCGGCCAGACGAGCACCCAACAGACCGGCTGTACGTCCCACTCATCCTCATCTCATGTCAGCCATCTCATCTCGTTGACGTTCGGTCACCTTTTTAAAATGATTTTGTCAGTTTAACAATGCAAAATCTGATGCACTTTTAATCTTTCAGTGCCTCTGCCAGAGAGATGTGCTGGCTGAATAAGATTCTGCGTGATTCAGCATAGCTGCAATTAAATTCTGTCTGTATGACAACGGAGATATGAAATATACTGACATTTATAATGTAATTTCTGATTCTGACATTTTCCTGGGTGAAATATTTCTCCTAGTTTCCCTTTGAAATCCAAAAGCAATATCAGTAGAGCTGTCTGGTTCTTCGCAATAAGCATATCTCTGCAGTTTTATTGCGGGGCCACTGCTCCGTGCAGCCTATTAACACTGGGATTTTTACAGTACATAAATGTCATTTGCAAATAAAAAATTGCAGCAAGGGCTTGGTGCAAACTCAATTTGTAGAAAAAAAGCGACCATATAAACGTTCCCATTAACTCTCTGAGATGGTGTGATGTGCAGGTTTGCCGGCCAAGTGGGCTACTTGATAGCAGGAATGAAGGATGTGAAGGAGGCCCAGATCGGTGACACACTTTATCTCCAGCAGCAGCCGGTAGAAGCCCTGCCCGGGTTCAAGCCCGCCAAAGCCATGGTGTTCGCTGGTAAGGACACTTCTGATCTGCAGTTGTGTTTTTTTTTTTGCGGTCTGTAAAAAGCTTTTCAGAAATTAAGAGCTGGAATCAAGAACACTATTCTCGTTTTGCAATGATATGTGGAAATGATAGAATGACATGTTTTTTTCCATTGCTACGGTCATTACACTTATTCAGCACATTATGTAAGCATGTAAAACTTTTAATCCAAGTAAGAAACTCTGAAATGCCACGTAACAGCAGTGATATGGTATATAATCAGTTGTCACAGTCACTAGCAGTTCAAGAGCATTAAGATTCAGGGTTGCCATGTGAATACATTCCCTGTCATCAAATGTGCTATGGCTCACTAAATACACAGTACGTAACATAACATATCATAACATAACACTAAACTTCAATATTCCAATATCCTAGGGTGGAATAAATACTGGCATTGTGTTTTGCTGTCATATTTCTGACTGCAGTAAGTAGTGGGTAGGATTTTTGTGCTGTCCGGAATAATGCTTGCTGCTGATGTGCCCCCTCTCCTTGTCTCGCTTCCTCTTTTGCTCCCTAGGGATGTATCCGATGGACCAGTCAGAATACACCGGCCTTCGCAGCGCCATCGAGAGGCTGACCCTGAATGACTCAAGTGTCACAGTGCAGAGAGACAGCAGTCTGGCCCTGGGAGCGGGCTGGAGGTGAGGACGGCCGCACGCTGCCTGGAATTAGAATAATAGTGTCTTAAAACCGCAGCTGAAGAATGGTCCTTTGCAGTATCCCATGGTCATATTGAAACTGATGAAAAACATTAAAAAAGGGGGTTTTAAGACATTGAACAATGCAACCACAATAACTTCAACACTTTCAGGACTTAATATATATATATATATATATATATATATATATATATATATATATATATATATATATATATATATGTATATAATCATAGTACTACCACCTCATATTTGCTGGTTGATAGTTGGATGAATAGCTTTCTTTTGGGTGTACTTTGCCAAGTTAGACCATATAGGAGTTTATTGACAGTTTGTTCTATGCAGTTTACTCACTTATCAATGCAGATGATATTATCAGTGCAGTCACTGCAGATTTGATTGTACTAGTGGTGGTACTGTAGGCTTAGGAGTGGGAAATGCTGTAGTGTATGTGTTGAACTCTTTCCAAACAGGCTCTTTGTAATTAAAATCTGAGTATGAATTACAAAATCTAAAATTTAAAGGAACCCATGACCCTCCCTGTCCCCCCTGCAGACTTGGCTTCCTGGGTCTTCTGCACATGGAGGTGTTCAATCAGCGGCTGGAGCAGGAGTACAATGCCTCCGTCATAGTGACGGCGCCCACTGTGCCCTACAAGGCCGTCCTCTCCTCGGCCAAACTCATTAAGGTAAGAGCCATTTCCTGCTCATATATTTTCTGGTCGCGCGGTAGAGCCGGGGCGGACGTTGTCGTTTCAGCAATAGGATCGTTTCCGCCGACTTGGGAAATTACGATAAAACGGGGGCGTTCTGCCGGTGCCGATGGCACGCTTCCCCGTAAAATGACAGTGAGAGACCTGAGAGGACGCTCCTCACATTTTGTCGCAATGGCAGAATCACAGCCAGTTTGAATGCTTGATACAAGTTGAGTTGCGTTGGAAACAAAGTGTTCTCACCCCATTGGCAGACTTTTTCAACGTATTTTTATGAAAAAGAAGATTTAAATCTGATTATAAGGACAAATAATTGACAGTTTTTTGCAGTGTGGTAAGACTAGTGATGAAAAAAAAGTACTAAAGGATTTTTTTCTTGTAAAACCTTAATGATCATGTTTTGTTTATATATAAGAATAGGTTAACTTGACCTAACAACTTAGGTTAACTTGACTTGTTTGGTATTTAAAGACTGGTAAAATTGCATTGTCTGCCTGGCACAAGTCTTTAATTAAGTACGCGAAACTTAAAACAGGACAGCCTTCAACTAAAATAACCCGGGTTCTCCTTGCAGGAGCATGGCAGTGAGGAGATCACCATAGTGAACCCTGCTCAGTTCCCAGACAGGTCGGTTGTGTCGGAGTATTTGGAGCCCATGGTGTTGGGGACTATTCTTGCTCCAGACACTTACACTGGCAAGATTATGACGCTCTGCTTGGTAAGTCTCTAATATCACTGAATTCATTTTTTACCATAGCAATGCCAACATGCAGATACAATTTCACTTCATCCAAAGCATCTGTTTTCTCTGTTTTCTCTGCCACCACAAGACAAGTGACAGAACTGCAGAAACTGCAAATGAGATGAAGTGACTGTATTTGTTGGAATCTGTTGTGTATATTATTTATCTGGAACTCGTTCACTCTGTGCGTGTTTTCTGTGTCTGGTTTCTAAACATGCATCTTTGTATGCAAATGTAATGGGGAGAAGAAAGCCAGGTTTTCCAGATGTTGCAGTTTTTTCATGTCAAAAAGGGATGCTGCTTTTGAATAATCATAGGAAAATAGGCCTGGTTCTCAAGCCTGTCAGAAAATGTAGTTTGAGAGCGGATATCAAAGCGTATCCAAAAAAATCTATTGTTTTTCTTCCCAAAGAATCGCAGAGCCATCCAGAAGAACATGGTGTACATTGATGACCATCGTGTAATGATGAAGTACCTCTTCCCTTTAAATGAAATTGTCGTGGATTTCTATGACCTCCTCAAATCGCTGTCTTCTGGATATGCCAGGTAAAACTAAGCACTGTACTATGTAAATATTGTCACAAAGATATGAACTAATGGGCTTGTGTTTACTGTGTCCAAAGTCCCAATTTGCATTCATATTATAATGAAAATCTTACACACACACACACACACACACACACACACACACACACACACACACACACAGTTACACATACCATACATCCATTCGTAATCTTGGCTGAGTCCTGATTTGAAGAATGTCTTTTCCCTCAAATCCTCTTCATAGTTTTTATTTTCCTGTACACGTTTCCCCCTCAAAGTCCTGCCTAGTTTTACAGTGTCAGATAAAGAATGAATATGAACTATCACTCTGAAAGCACTCCCTGCTTCTATTAATGGCTGTCATTTTGCTTTTCTCCTCCATAGCTTTGATTATGAGAATGCAGGCTACCAGGCTGCTGATCTGATAAAGATGGATATTCTGCTGAACGGGCGATCTGTAGAAGAACTCACCACAATTGTACACAGGTAAGTTTCAAATAATAGATGTAATTCATATGTTGTACAGCAAAAGTGACTGAGCTTGTTTTAAATGTTTTACACTAAATGTTCTGGGCAAGAAGCCTTAAGCTTCTTTCATAAAGTGCTAATGGTGCTAGAAAGGATCTTCTTATCTGTCTCACTGCAATATCTCAAAAAACAACCTCATTATTATCACTGCTGTCACAGAAAAACCTTAGAACTCCCATTTTGCTGATTTTGATGTTTTTACATGATTTCATGGTTTATATGGTGCTTTATTAGTAGAGGAATTCTCCTGACCCTATGGACCATAAAATCTATTCAACACGTTTAATAAAAAAACATGGCCGCTTGGCAGTGAGTGTTAACATTATCTATTACGATGACTTTACACACCGGACAAGGACTTCATTCCATTTGTGACAAGGACAATAGACTAAGTCGCATGCAAAAAAAAACTGATGACCCACAGCAGATCTGTGTTTAATGTACTTAGCCAGCCAGCGCAGGCCTGGGTAATTGAAGGGCGCCGCGCTTCACCAGCGATGGCTGCTCTCTGACCATATATACTGTGGGCCTTGGAGCCGAGCGCACCTGCAGTCTGTTGTTCTTTTAAGGGCATCGCAGTAGTCCGTCTTCTGCCAGAGGCACGCCACAGCGCTATGGAAAATTATGATATGTGACCGGGGCACAAGCAGGAGAAGGATGACCTGTCAAGCAGAGGAGGCGTTTCTATCTGCTTTTATCCAAAGCACCCTACAGTACCACAAGGGTGTACAGTTCTACAGTGGGTGGCGCTGGTGGGAATGGAACCCCAAACCCTGGCAGTGTTGCTGCCTTGCTCTACCCATTGAGAGGAGTTTTTTTTTATCTCCCACGCGGTGAAATTAAACTTAAGAGGGATGATGCATCTTGGCATTATGCTCTAGCGTTTAAAATGGTTACACGCATTGGCTTGATGCAACCGCTATAATTTAAAGTCAGAATTTCAAACTTTGAAAGGCCCTAACTCCAAAACTGTAAGTCCGATTTCACATGAAACTTGCTGCACACATCCATCTATCCTTATACTGATTGGCCGCTATAATTAAAGGTCAAAATTTCAAATAGTCCAATTTTGATGAAACTTGGACATGATACATCTTGTTACTGATTGGCCCAAGAGGTGCCTGCATCATCTGTGTTGGACTACATGTTTTCTTGTTTGCATTAACTTTTTTGAGGCTATGGGATGGGTACAATAGAGTTTTTTGGATAACACGTAACCTGGATTCCTTCCCTGTAGCATAGTGCAAATGTATGACCACTGCTTGGTCAACAGAGGTATCACAGTTTACACACTTCAGCCCATTCAACACCTTTTGTAATGTTGGCTGTTGGTTCTGATAGGTCTGTGTTTTCATTACAGAGATCGGGCATACAGCGCTGGGAAAGCCATGTGTGAGCGACTCCAAGACTCCATACCAAGGCAGATGTTTGAGATTGCTGTACAAGCAGCCATTGGGAGTAAGGTCATCGCAAGGGAAACGTAAGTACAAGATCTGGAATGAGGTAAAGGTGTTATTAGGGTCGGTGGTGCACAGAATGCTACATACTGCTATTTTTTTATTTTTTATTTACTGTATTCTAGAGTGAATACCTGGGTGTATAAATCATATTTTGTGACATTTTTTTCATGAGAAAATTTAAAATAACCCTTTTATCTATACAGTTGTGATTGAATACAATAATCTCTATTTCTGTAGCATAGGAGCATGAATTAGAACTTCACAGAAAATGTCTTTACCCTTAGATGTGACAATATGTTTCTCTCTTCCAGAATAAAGGCGTACAGAAAAAATGTTCTTGCAAAATGTGTAAGCAGAAATCTTCCTTTCTTCTTGACAGTTTTGAATCCAAAAATATACCACAAGCCCTATACATTTATGGTGTGCTGCATGTCAACTCTCTCTCTGTGTCTTCGTAGTACGGGGGCGACATTACACGGAAGATGAAACTACTGAAGAAACAGGCGGAGGGCAAAAAGAAGATGCGGCGTATCGGCAACGTGGAAGTTCCCAAAGACGCCTTCATAAATGTTCTGAAGACGAAAGACAAATAGAAATTCTGTTAATTGCAATATTTATTTATGGCAGATTATTGCTCAATGTTGTTTGAAAGGCTCTACTGTAGATTTTTCTCTAAATAAAGTGGTCATTGTTGCCACAAACTGCAGTCCTTGTACTGATTTCTACAGTAGGCTTCTTTGACAAAGATAAACAGAATAAATGAGCCAAATTTTATGATTAGAAAATTATAAAGCATCATTCAAATATGAGAGGGAGACATTAGTGTTTTGTTTATTCATTTTTCAGTACATACTATATGTTAAAATATACAGTATGGTCAATATGGATAGTATTAGGATTGATTAAGTAAGAGGAGAATAAGTAACATCCTGGCATTTTCAATATACTACTATTGTAGTTTCCTACTGTGCCATTTTCAAAGTCACTACACTGAATGAGCCCACTGATCAGCTAGTACTACACATTGCAGTAGACCTTTTGGATAGAGCAACTCTCTTCATCTAATAGGTGGGGAGAAGCACATGACTGAGCCCCTGAGTTCCTGAGTCCAGCCTTGAGAACACTTTTATAACATCTTGGACTTGTTTCAGTCTTGTGCCCATTTTGACTTGGACTTGTTTTGGTCTCAGCCACTATTGGATGTTGCATTGATTAGTTGGATGTTGAAGGGTCTAGTACTGAGCTCCTGCAGATAGATCTACATCTCTGTTGATCCTTATGAAACAACTTAAGCATCATTTGGTAGGACATGTACACTGTTTATTGCATATTTTGGTCTTAGTCTTGGCCTTGACTTGGCTTCAACCCCCTCTGGTCCTGGTCTTCACTCAAACTGGTCTTGGAATTGACTTGGATTCCAATAAGGTGGTCTTGACTACAACCCTGGCAGGTTAATACACTGCGAGTGTATTTTACCCAGGATGTTTTTCACTATTACAAGGCCAAATTTGATCCACTCTCCACTGAAAAGTAGTTTTTTGTGTTTTGCTTCTGCTTAAATTATTTATAAGTTTATTGAGAGGATAAACCCCTTGAGATGTATCATCTGGTTTTCAAGGGGGTCCTACTAATTATGTTTGATATGTTGAACTAATTAAGAGCCTGCTCAGTATAAGACAGAATCCCAGATTTCTCAATATAGGGACACACATATTCCTTATACTCCCTGCTGTAGGGGAGCAGGGAGGTATAGTGAGCAAGGAGGCAGTCCTTCAACTGCAGAACCTGGGTTCAAATCCCCCTGTGTTGCCTGCTACCCTGCTGAAGTGTCCTTGAGATTGAACTGACACTGAATCCCTACCAGCTCCAGGACTGCTGCTCTGTAGCTGAGCCTGACCTCTGACCTCCCTGTGGAGGAGAATTTCCCTTCTGGGGTCAATAAAGCATCACATAATTATTAAAAGCATGGGAAAATGTACCCAACATTGAGTTAATTTGCTAAAAGCTGTCCTTTTCTAAACCTCCCCAGTAGATGGCAGCAGCAGCCCAAACACACACCAGAGCCACGAGGGACTTCAGCTTCATCCTGGGCTAATTTCCAATCAGACCACATCAGCCTCAGGCCCCATAAATGTCAGCGCTTTAAATCACATAGAACTGTAGAAAGTCCACTTATCTCCTACCTAGCAGTTATAGTCGCTTAATGAATATTTCTCATCTTCCCTGTGTGCTGCCCTTTGTACTTGGCAAATTAAAGCAATTCTGACTCAATGGCTAATTGATATTTAGCCCTGGTGGGAGGGAGGACAGGAGGGCAACATTTGGACGATTTCTCTGTTTTAGCAGCGTACAGTCAAGTCCAGCATTTGGACGAGAACACATTGATTTCATTTGGCTGAAAAAGCAGACTGTCAGCTTTAATTTTAAGATATTTTTAACTGTATCAGATGAACAGTTAAAAGATTTACAGCCCAGTTTGCTCATGGTCTTCAATTTTAGGATTCCCCAAAGTATCTGGATAGACTTAAGATTTGATGCTATTTTTAGTATGCCGTCAAATAAATCTGTACAATCACTTAGAGAAGTCCACAACCTGTAAAAAAATCACCAGACACTTGATATTTTACTGCCAAGTTCTTGCCTGCCTTTTTTGACATTTAAGTATATGTGTGAAAATTCAGATGTGACTCATCTTGGCTGTAAACTTTTATGAAGCAGTATGGGCTACATGCTAGGAAAAAATAAATATAAGTGTGAGTTAAGGGCTGATGGGCATGTCTCACTGACCACTATGGGAATTCATAATGGAAAGCAACCATTGATTATCTGAAACTGTTCTACCAATGGGAAACACCACTTAAACATATATTGTCATACTCTTTAAAAAAAGATAGTTATTTGTAAATCTTTATATATCTATTTCATAGATCCATCCATCCTAATAGATAGATAGATAGATAGATAGATAGATAGATTATTGTGTAGGATCAATAGGACTGAAATGTCTTAGTAAATGCATTTATGTTTTTGCATGACCTTAATGATAATGATGATAAATGGTATCATTATTGTTGGTGTTACTGCTGCTGTTTCTAATATTATTATACATTATATACGTAAAACTGTCAACATGCAGGCTGTTTAAGCAGCACCACACTTGCTGGATGCTCTGTTTCCATCTACTGAGACGACAGGGACAGGTGTTTGGTTTTTATAGTGACCAGACTTCCATTGGCCACAGTGGATCCCGTGCAAAGAGCGCATTGGTTATGTTTGATTCGATGTGATACCCGTAGCTCAAAACAATCCGGAAGTCACTCACAATAAATGCACTGTAGGCTCGCAAGCTAGCTAGTATTATTGTTTATCTATTTATCTGCGGCCATAAACCTGTATTAAAAGGCAGCCCCCGTCAAATACCGTGATATCTGGCTTTGGAATATGTCGTTTTACAGTGTGGGTAACTGAAATGGGATGTTATGGCTTTATCTCTTCTCATACACTGCATTAACAATTTAGGAAGCGCTATGTTCCTCGCTAGCTAGCAAGTTATCTCACTCCTCGCTCCCTAAGTGTCCGTCAACCAGCAAAATGAAAGTACGCTCATCGGTTTTTGCTTCGTTTATTCTAATATTTGAAGTTATTGGCGTTGCCCTCTTCCTGAGGGGTTTTTTCCCTGCTCCTGTCAAGTCTTCTTTCTCATCCAAGAGCAAGCTGTCAGACGTGCCAGCAGAGCCGTTGACAGGTGAGTGGAGTTCAGTGCAGCATCTGTTGGCTCTCACTGGCCTCTGTGTGTATACAAATCTCTGGCTGCAGTGTTGGCTATGAAATATGAAAACTCCTAACCTGTTTTTGTTGAATTGCAGGGAGCTCCCACAACTCATCCCGCCCTCCGCAGCCCCTCTTCAAAAGAGTGGTTATCATGTTAGTAGATGCTCTGCGGGAGGACTTTGTGTTTGGACCCAATGGAAGGAAGAATATGCCATACACTAGGCATCTGGTCGAAAGGGGCTCAACGCAAAGCTTTGTGGCTAAGGCGAGACCTCCAACAGTCACCATGCCTAGAATCAAGGTAAGATGCTGCTTCACTCAGCCCATTCATTCAGTGCCATTCAGTCATGTGAAGGTTCAAATAAGAACATCTGCTGCTGTTGAAGAATAAGTTTATAGTGTTGAGACCACTCCTCAAACTTGAGGAAGCTGTACACACACCCATAGACCATAAAACATAAGCACACGCCACAAAGTAGGGTTCGACTGATATAGGTTTATCAAGGCTGATACAGATATTTTTAATACTGACAAGTACCAAGATTCCATATCTTTAAATTTGACCATTTTCATGCCAAAAAACTGCAAGGATTCGATGTTTCCCAGGTATTTTATTCTTTAGACCCTCATGGGACACTAAAACTCTCCTTTGAAACCCTTATTTCAAGTTTAGCAGCTCTTTAAGTCAGGGTGACCCATCACACCTATTCAATGGTAGGGGAAACTATTAAGCAATTAAATAAATAAAATGTACACAGAAAATTTCATTGCAGGTTTTACAGACTGTTTTATGTAGCTGTGGTCAGGGAGCAACCTCCATCATATTGTCAGTGGACAGGAGGGAGAAGAGTTGAGCCTGGATGGAGCGATGGCCAGGTTGACACAGGAAAGGGAGAACTAAGTGGCTGTTGGTGGCACAACGCAGAGCATGGGCTGTCATGTAGGCCTGGACTATGAAACTATGAGTTATGGGGGCTCTCTTATCAGCCTTGAGCACCTGAACCTAGCTTTGTTGCAATAACTGAAATGTCAATACTACTTTGATACCATTGTGAAAGATGGAATTCAGTTTTGAGTTGAGAGAGAGTGGCTATGTGCAGATGGCACAGGTATTGGACTAGTTAAAAGAAGAAGAGGGATTGGAATAGACAGAGCCGCAGTCTGACTCTTGACAGTGGACTGCAGCAGTGAGGTTACATGGCAGAATTTGGGAAGAATGAAGACAAGGTGGGTTGAGGCATTCTGGATGAGTTGTAGGTGCTGAAGAGAGTATTTTTGGAGCAAGACCAGGAGGGAGTTGCAGTGCTGCAACGTGGGCCTCGCATGACAGTTGGTAGTGTTGAACCACACCAAGATTCTTGGCAGTCTGGGAAGGTGTGTTGCTGTCAATAGCGTTGGAGAGGTGTTGCAAAGGGCAAGGTTTTCCACGGAAAAAAGAGTAACTCAGTCTTGGCCAGATGGGTGCTGGGCAGACATCCAGCTGGAGTTATCAGCTAGACAAGTGGAGTTGCGAACCTCAGAGGGCGGAAAAAAGGTAGCATTGAGTGTCATGCGGTCTATTGTAAAGATAGAAGAGGACGGGGGGCAAAACTCAGCCCTAGGTAACCCAGCTGGAGAGGATACACCATGAGGAGTGATATCAGATAAATGTGGTCAAACAGATAGAATGGGAACCGGGAATCAGTGCAGACTCAGATCAACAAGGGTGGCAAAGAGCATGTGCTAGTTGACAGAATCAAAGGCAGTGGAGAGGTTGGGGAGGGTGAGAACTGATGAGATTGGAGCAGCTCTAGTGGAATAAGGTGCTTCACAGTCTCATTAAAGTGGACCATTTTGCCGCCAGACTGGGTAGAGTCCAACAGACTATTATGTGAGATATTGAGAGGCGATTAGAGCTAGCGCGTTCAAGTGTTTTGGAAAGAAAAGAAAGGAACTATATCTGTCTGTAAATGGGTCAAGGGAAGCTTTCTTGAAGAGGAGCAACTCTGATTTCAAGGAAAATGGTATGCAGCCAAATGTCAGGGAGGAGTCGGTGATGCTAGTCAGGGAAAGGGAGCAGATTGTCAGTGAAGGCCTGGAGGAGGGGATGAGGGGATGGGGTTGAGAGGTTTAGGACTTCATATGGAGAAAAAGGAGAGAGACATTACATTGGAATCGGAGGGTTTAGAGAAGGATGCGGTGAATAGGGAGAGGGCTAGACGATAGCTTCGGATGTCATCAACCTTCTCCTCAAAGTGGGTATGAGAATCTGCGGTGGGAAAAGAAGAGGCAGGAGTTGGTAGAAGGGGATCGATGAGAGAGGAGAAGAAAGAGAAAAAGTTTGCGGGGGTTAGAAGCACGGGGTGGAAAGGTCGGTGTAGCAGCAGAGATACTGTAGATGTGGAGGAGGAGAGGTGAGATTGAAAGTGAGGAAAGGTCATCAGACAAGCTAGTCTTGTGCCACTTCCGCTCAGCTGTCCGAAGCCTTGTACATTCAATTTGCAAGGCTTCAGGCAGCCATGGGGCAGGTGGAGGCATACAAGCAGGTCGATAAGCCTTGCAGAAGGGCCAGTTGATCACATTTAGAGGGCACTAACAGTAGATTGGAGGCACAACACTTTGAATTTGCCTCTTTTAACTTAATTGACCTTGTTACCATTGAATGGAACTACCAACAGTCACCCTACACACAAGCATATGGTGCCACTCTGTAGTTTTTGTAATGCACGCTCTCTGAAGGGTATTTATCCTGGGCGGTATTCAGCTCACTGTAACGATATTGTAATGATATTTTCGCTTTTATCTGAGCAGAAAGTATCAATCTGTCAGTTTAATGTAATCAAAACTTCTTTTCACTTGCACCAAAAAGAGGAAACTGATATCGCTTTATCCTTGTCCTTATCTATTGACAAACCTCTCCAGCCTACAATCCCGGATGATGGGTAATGTAGTTTTGAGTGAGTTATTTCATCGAGGAACTGTCATAGACTAGACGAGCACAGCCCATCGTATTGATGTCCCGCATGACATCCATTGTGTTTTTTGGCACGTTGTCACACTGCGGCTGGTGCATTACAAAAACTGGCATACGATCATAGCTTCGACACAGACACACTGCTATATCTCTTGCATCCATACAGGCTACTTTAACCATTCAGTGATTTAGAACTTGTGCTTTCCAAAGAGCTTTAATAATATCATTATTAAGGTTGAATTGCTCCATCGCAGAATTGAGATTCTGTGAGAAACCAGTAGGTGGCAGTGCAGACCAACTGTCATTTCCCTGACCGCTATCACTGCATTGCACCCAATTAACTGGTATGACACAGCCAACTAACCTAAATCATAATCTCTCAGAGGCATGGCCATTAATTTATGCACACATAGACCTATAGCTTCCTCCACTGTATCTAAAAAGTTAGAAGCTTTATACAGATATAGAGTTGATTTAGAAGTTTTACACAGATATACAGTTGGTTTTAGTTATTGTATAGTTTACTATATATGATTGTCTTTTTTCCGACCAGGCAGCAGATGGTTGCTATACTGGAATCGCTACCCTAGGGTCTTCCCACTAAATTTAATGGGTCCATTGTAGTTGGTCTTTCTAAGCGGAGAGAGGAAGGGAAAAGAGGTCGGTTCTCCTCCCCAGTCCCGCTGTATTCACATGTGGCCAGTTGAGCAGAGCTCTCAAACTGGCACAGCAGGCAGTACACCTTTATTGAGGTGCTGGGTCCGAACAATGAGTTCAGTTAATCACAGTAATACCGGCAGCATCGCACCGTGGGTGTTTAAGAGGCTCGTATCTGCCTAGGTAATATGAACACAATAGACCAAGTGCATGAATTGATCCATTGTGTTCATATTCTTGGATTAATGTTAGCTCCCCCATCCCACAGGGCACAATTGAACATATGAGCAGTTGTTTGTTCAACAGAGGTAGCGCCTGGTAATCGGGTCAGGCAAGATCGAAGATGTTTTCAGGGCAACGGCAGAAAGTCCTTGTTTCAAAAGTCACCTTAAAATAAGTATGGAGAAGGAAATTTAAACCTTTTTCTTGCCCAGAGAAACAGGCTGGAGGGCTCGCTCCCTTCCCTCTGCATTTTGGCCCCCACTCAGGTTTTCATCACCGTGCCAGGGAGCGTCTGTACACCCCACTGATATTGTATATGACACTTACACAGTGGCGCATCACAATCCTAGATGCATACTGTGGGCTAGTAATTAGTATGTTGATGAGTCCCTGATTCATGTGGGCAGCGGCTCACTGTTGGTTTTGGAGTCTGAAGACATTTTAGGATTTAGCATTTTTAAACTGCAGATTCCATTCTCCGTTGAACTTTTTTTCTTGCCAGCACAGAGCTTTTGTGTGTGTAGGACTGATCCGTTTTAACGGCGCATTTGTCTCTGTGCAGTTATTCAGGTTGCGGTAGTCAATATGTTTATTATTGTACAACAGAAAAGTGGTCTTACCCGTTTGACAAAAGCCTATTTTCTTTCAAACCCCTGGCTTCATTACTGGGACTATCTCTAATAATAGACTGGGGACCTCACTGAGACTGAACAGGCAGGAAGAGAATGCTGCTTTTGAAGCAGTACCATCCATCTCCTCCTGAAACAGGCATCTACAGTGGCAGGTGCAAAACAATTGCAAGGAGGAAATGGTAAATAATTGAGCTTAAGAACAAAGCTCACAAGATATGGTTTGAAGTTTCTGTTTCCAGTTGGAGCATGTTGGAGGCTGCAAATCAATTGACGAAAGCTGAACTAAAAGGCTAGTGACATTATCCAGGCTTAGGCTGTGTTTGTCATTGTTAAGTTGGAGGAACAAAGCTTTCAAAGTGGCAGAAGAGAACTTTGTTTAATGTTCCCAATGTTTTCAAGGGACACATTGGTGAATGTACTATAAATTGCAAAATGAGTTAGGAAATGAAGAAATTCAGAGTTAATCTTTGAGGCAAGCTTGTGGCTCGTGACAGCTCTTGAAGCATTTTCTACCCATTTCAGTGGGGGTCTGACATTTTTAGCTTATTGCTGATTGTCTCTTGCGTCTGTGGAAATAGCGAGAGAATAGCTGTGGAGCAGCTAAGCCAGTGCCCACAGTAATCATACAATTAGCCGCACAGACTTCTCAAAACAGCGTTACGAAGCGCTTTGCAAACAATAACACAATGAAAAGCCAATAAGATGAACAATCTAAAAAAAAATCCAGACGTGAATCGTGGAGCAGGGTTACGCGAGGACAAAAACCGGGGAAAGCCACGAGAGTAAACAGATCAATTTGTATTTTAAGAAGTGATTTAAAAGATGACAGTGGATTTGCCTGCTCAGTTCCCCAGGCGGGCCGTTCTAACGCCCGGGGTCCCAGACAGTAGGCAGCCTGGTCACCTCTGGTTTAGCCCAGACTCCTGAATGTCCTGGAGGACTCTGCCTGAGGATCTCAGGCTGCGCTCCAGCTTATAGGGGGTTTAACTAACAGTGCTTCCTGCCAGCAACCGCAATCTCGTGTCTCCTTCAGTGCATAAAGGCAGCTTCTGTACTCCCGCCCCTCCACCCCCCTCCACCCCCGCCCCCCCGACAATGCACCAGGCTCTCTCCTGACTTCCAAAATAGGCCGTTTGTTTTCCTTGTCAGTCAAATGGGGGCCAGCGTTCTTGAGGTGTTGTTTTATTCCAGATTCCATGATGAAATCGGCAGAAACTTTTACCTCATAAATATCATTTATGTACCTGATTGGGCTTTCAGTTCACATTTCTGGCAACAAGCATGGTCCTGGGACGCGGGGTTCAGTTTGATTTCGACATGCTCGAGAAGCAAAGCCGTGCTAGTGATCCATCTAATAAAAGGGATATCGTTTAATTGGATATTCTTTTGTTTTTTTGAATATTATCAGCTTCTAAAAACTGTTTTGCTGAATGCTGTACTGCAGCGCATAGCTGCATCAGCTGAATCTCTCTCTTAAATGAACATCCCTAATATGATGAAACTGTAAGGTTGCATAAGACCATTAAAAGACAATTATTGTTCAAGGACAATGACAACAACATATCCCTCTCTCAGGCTCTTACCACTGGCAGTATCCCAGGCTTCATTGATGTGGTAATGAACCTAAATTCTCCTGCGCTGCTGGAAGACAACCTCATTTGGCAGGCCAAAACAGCCGGGAAGAGGATGGTCTTCTATGGAGATGACACCTGGGTGCGCCTCTTCCCCAAACATTTCATGGAGTACGACGGCACCACCTCCTTCTTCGTATCCGACTACACTGAGGTATGGCTGTATGAATGATGTGAGTGATATTCTTTTTTCTGCCAGTACCGATAAAGGATAAAGGCAGCTGATGGCCGACATGATACGCTGATTTCAAAATGATCAATTTAAAAAAAAAAAAAAAAAAAAGATAGAATAACAACTTGGATAAACCTATTTCACGGTGTATCGTCTTTCATTTTATTTTGTTAGTCATCAGAAGGAAGTTTGAACTAAAGTGCTTAGGCAGGCACTTTTGCAGCTTGAATTGTCTCGGCGCAGCCTTATGAGTGTTTCATAAAGATGATGAATTTACTTAAAACACACACACAACAAGAGAGTTACAGAGCAGAGCAACAGGGATACATCACAGCTGTCTGGCTTTTTCACCACGGTGCCATGATTTTCAATAACCAAATTCAGATTAGCCAGAGTGAGACACTTCACTCCTCTATAGCTGGGCATCATTAAGCCTCGTCACGTCGGGGGAAAAATCATTCTGCAAATCATGTCTGTTTGCTACTGAGCGGCATCAAATTAACACAAGGAAGTAAAAGAGGTATTACTGTGAAAACTTCAGCTCTACTACAAATCCTCACATCTTAGCTGTGATTTTTCACAGAACTCCCTAAATCCTCTTGCAGATGAATTTCAATAACATCACACGACAGGAGATCTTACTCATGGGTTCGTGCTATATTAGATTGCATGGACCGCTGCCATACAGTGATGTATTTTTATATATATTACAGCTCAATTTTTCCGTGAGACAACACAGACAGCAGGGCTTCTATGTATGTATTAATATGCTATAAGCTGTGTTTGCTAACAGTTCGGTCCCTAACGTTAACTAGCGAGCCAAGTAGCTTTACGTCACTGTATTCTCCATAGAAGAGATGAAGGCAGCCGATCAACTCGAGAGCTGAGATCGCATAAAAAATGCTAATTAGGTCTACATCCCATTGCCACAAATGCACTATGTGTAGCCTACTTGTGTACTTGTTTATGCTGGAACACTTTTGTTGCTGATAAGGACCCAATACCTGAAATGTGGGAAAAAAAGGTAAATATCTGCCAAAAAAGCTATTGGCCCAATGATTATCAGACATTCACCAGACTTAATCATAGACTTTGGACCAAGGTTCCTGTGACTTGGACTTAAATTAGTTCTAGGAGTTGATGTTGAACGACATCAACCTAAATTAGATATCATGGGATAGTCACATCAGATCCCATATATCAGTAAATGTATGTGTAGCCATTCTCTATGCTTCTTGCCCCTACTGTATCTAGGTGGACAACAATGTGACCCGTCACTTGGATAGCACCCTCAAGAGAGACGACTGGGACATTTTGATCCTCCACTACCTGGGCCTTGACCACATCGGGCATGTGAGCGGGCCGCACAGTTCCCTCATCCAGCCCAAGCTGCTGGAGATGGACGACATCCTGAAGAAGATCCACGGCTCCCTCATTTCAAAGGTGCGTTCTCATCCTCATCTCTATTTATACATGCCATTCACTTTTGCACATTCTGTTTGGCTACAAAATTTCAGAATGCATTTATTTGGGATGTTTGTTGTCTGAAATGCAACACTATATTTTGCAGACTGCATTTTGTAAGAGTGGAAAGTAAGTTCTTGAAATGTATGTGAAGGCTTAAAATCACGCCTAATCGTCTCTTTTGATTGACTGACATCCTCAGTACAAATACACTGCAGAATTTTCCAAGGGATGGTGCTTGAAAGCTTTACTCACATCATTTACTTCCAAAGTGGTCCTTGACAGAACAGGACAGATAGGACTTAGATACATAAATACATAAAATGTATATAACACAAATGCTTAGTCAACATTTGCCTGAAAGTCTGTATAATCTACTAGAAACATATTTATCGTATTTGGAGATACGGGAGCTCTGCTCTTTATTTTACATTCAAGTCTACTGAACGGACTTGCTCTGCCTGGCTGGGCAGCTCCTATTGGCTCTCCCCTGATTTAACCCTTGCTTAACAACATCTATACTCAACATTACACTTGATTTTAATTATCTTTTATGCTCACAAATAAAATTTCAAATACCATATAAGCAAAACATGCATTCAACACTGTGCTTGAATATTCTGAACCACCCTACAATTAAAATGCCATTGAGATAATATTGATTGGTCCTCCTAATATTTGCTGTCAAGAAAGATAATTATAGCAACTTTGAAAGGAAAGCACTATTGTAACCCCATATCTACATATAAAATGACCCTCTACATGGGTTGAACATGTAACCTGTTAACGTAATAAATTCTCAGATAATACAATAACATCACATTGTTACTTTAATTGCCGATTATTACTTCAAAGGGGGTGTAACATATTTTTAACCAATGATGTAATAAAATTAAGTGACAACTCAAATTATTACATTCTTCTTATTCTTATGATGTTATTAGCCTATTAATGTTACATTATCAGTTAAAAATATGTTACACCCCTTATGAAGAAATAAACATTGGTTCATGTAATAATTAATTATTAATAACATTAATAATAACATTATCCAACAATTTATTACATTAAAAGGTTTGATCACATTTTCCACCCATTTAGATGGTCATTTTATTACATTATGACAAGTTATTACATTCAGTTGCAACAAGCCAAGAAATGTAATTGTTAAAATGAAGCTTTTCTGTTATTCAGTTTGTTAATTTCATGTACATTTCAAGAATTTAACATTGTCTTTGATAGAACAGAGTGCAGTATGCCTTGTTTGCTCCGTGCAGTTGTCTAACAGCACGTCTATTGTCACCGTGCCGTGTGTGTGTGTCTGTGTGTGTGTGTGTGTGTGTGTGTGTGTGTTGTTAATGAGTGCAGTCTTTCAGCTGTGTAGCTTTCCATTTGGATTGTCAGGTCATGTCTACATGATGGGCCTACAATCTCCCTCTCCTTTCTCACCCTCTTCAGTTTGTGAAATGGCAGGGGGAGAACAGAACGTCGGGATTCGAGGGAGCCAAGTGCAGCTCTCCTCGTAAACATTCCCTCTGTGTGAAACATACAGTAAAGGCCATTGCTGGAAATTTCGCTGCAACGCATTTCACCACGTCCCCCAAGTTGTTGAAAGTATCTTGTTAATTCCTGCCTCGCCGCGCGGCTACAGCTGTGTTTTGTGGGCAGCGGCAGCATCGTCGCTCTCTCCGCCGCCGCGCTCTCCCAGCGAGCTCTTTGAATGAAACGTGTTTGAAAGTCTCGCTCCAGTCACATCAGTGAAAGCTGCGGCTGTTCTTTTGTACGGCGCCAGCGTGACCTAAATATAGACACAGCCCAGTGGGGTCCCGCAGGATGTCTTAGAAGCTTCCACAAAAACAACCATGTTTTCTCTGATGAGCACATGCTCTCAATGTATTGGGGGGTGGGGGTGGGGGGGGGTGGGGGGGTGTAATAACTCTGGATGTTTCACGGCGTTGCACTGCGCACCTAAACTAGCTGATGTTTGATGCCGCATCCTTAAGTTCTAAAAGGAATGATGGGTCCTGCAGCAGAGTGGCAGAGGAGAGGCGGCATTCAGACGACAGCTCTCCAGGTTCCCTTTGTGAAATGATACGAGTCGCCTATTTCAGCGAGCTCTCATTAAGAGCCGAGAATTACCTCTACCTGCAGGAGCAACACTCTCCATTAAAACGTGATTTGAAAGCAGGACCCGTCTGTCATAAAGACCTTCGTCAGCCCTCCGTGTTAATGGAGAGCGTATGGCCCCAATTTTCTAAGGTTGGGCCTCTGTTTCTGCTGTTTTGAGTGCAAAACCTCTTAAACTTGGCCTGCAGAGCAAGCATGTAATCTGACCCATTTATTTCATAAGGGAGATAATGGAATGGAATTTCATTGTTGCAAATATAGGACTGTTAATATATATCTTTTTATATTGTACTGACAGAGGAGCTCAGTGTTTTCCTCTTATGCTTTCCTTCCGCCTCACATACAACAAATGTACAATGTTCGGGGATAGAAGGGCAATAATGTACGGTAAAAATATACCGTAGCTGGCTTATTCTTCGCTGATTTACAGGCTTGCACACGGAGAGCCATAAACCTACCGCCTGAATCAGCATTGTACCTTGTGTATTGGATAAAAAAAGGTTTCTTATGAAGTCAAAAAAAGGTCTCCCAAAAGAGTGCTCCTCAGCGCTTTCATCCTCCAAAATAGGAGTAAACTCTGACTGATCACAAACAGAGCGGAGGCTCGGCGAGTGTGGAGCCAGCCCAGTGGTGTTTAGAGCTGGTTGTGAGGTGTTCTCACGTCCCTCGTGTCCAGTGCCATTTATAACAAATGACCAAGAATTAGATCTAGGACGGACGGGAGAACTTGCGCCTTCTATGTTGAGTGAACAACAGATATTGTGGGTCAGCTGAGCACAATGTTGGGAGTTTGGATTCCAACATACAGAATTTTCTCATTAATATATTATTTGCTTCTTATGCCCCAACTAATACTAGCAAAAAAGCATGACGGATGAAATTCCTGTAGTCCAGCTACAACAATATATTATGCCGACATTGGCCTTCTCCACTTTTGGAATTTGAAGTCATCTTAAAAGACACTGAGGTTTTACCAGACTTGGCTTTCCAAAACACAAACATAGAATCTCTTCCAAGCAGTTCAGTAAACTTAGCTTTAATTACTTCTTTCTTTCAATCTATCCATCAATCTAATGTTAATCTCATTTTTGGATTTATTACTTTTCTTTTCATGTGATACAACGCTGTGAAACTGTGAGTCTTCGGAGAGCCTCATAATGTGCAGTAGAGATTTGGTTTTGTTTGTTTAACATCTGTAGTCGTGTTTTCAAAATCAGCCCCCACTCCCATTACTCCAAAGGCGTCCCTCTCGAATTCATCGTCAGTGGCAGTTTCTCATGTGTCTAGTTGAAAGGGAATCACGGAGCAAAGAACCCCAGCTAGATCAAAGCGTGTCATCTCCCATAAACGATTTATCCTGTGTTTGTTTGTTGCCATCGCTGAATTTACTCAGTGTGGAGGAGCAGCGAAAAGTGTGCCAGGCACTATTTGTCACGACTTCTGTTTTCACAGGTAATTGTTTAATAGCCTCCTTTTCTCATGGTATTAAAAACACGGCTCCCGCATAATAGGAAACCCCCCACTGGAAACGTCAAAACATCCAGCGAAGCAATCAATTAACATATGAATATCAATTTATGTCATCGCTCTGTTTTTCCAAACTGGATGTGCTCGTCTTTTCATTCGGGACACCGGGCGCTGGGAGCGTCACGAGCGCCGATTGAATTATTCAGACGGCAGAGCTTTGAGGATTGCCCTCCCAGAACAGCGCATGCGGCGGGAAGTCCATTAACCCCCGGTGCGTTTGCTTCCCTCAGGAGGCGGAGGGAGCCTTGCCCTACCTGCTGGTGCTGTGCGGAGACCACGGCATGTCGGAGACCGGCAGCCACGGCGGCTCGTCGGAGCCGGAAGTCAACACCCCTCTGGTGCTCATCAGCCCCACCTTCAAGAGGAAAGGTGAGCCATCTGCTTACTTGCTGTTTTCTTAGGAGGGAGGGGGTGAGGGCAGCAGATTTCTCAACAAAGTAAAGAGACTCCGCCTGGTTGGAGCTGGTGGGATACTCTCACCTCTGCCTGATCTCAACAGACATCACTGACACATCACATCGCACCTGTAACCTGTAATCACATGCCCTATTTAGAATTCCAAAACCTGGGTTGCGATAAGACACCCGGAAATTGCAATGTGAGGTTTGGCACTCAACAAACTGCGCCCTTCTGCTCAGCCCTTCACATCCCAATTACCTACATTTTAGATTTTTTGAACTCTAATCATCACCAACTCGTGTCTTATTAGTAGCTGAAGTATGCTGCAAAGTTTACTTAACAGTTTTTCTCCAAAGTCTATTGGGATCGCCCCCCAAACCACGTCAAAGCCACCTACTTAAAGATTGAGTTTTAGAGATGCTACAATTTGAAGATTACACTTTTCCATTTGCTCAAAATATGCTTCCAGAGTAGCTTTCATTAATGTTTGTCTGAACAATTGCACAATTTTTTTGCCACTAGTTAAAAATTTGGCACTATTGAGCACAGTAGGGAAAAATGGGTCCACCCAAAGTTGTGTATCATGTTTTTTGGGGAAAATGAATGGAAACAGTGCAACAACAAAGATGTAAAGATGGTGCGTCCTGGGATACTTATTATTTTTGTGATACTTTATCGATACCCCTCCCCCTTCCTCCTCGGGGAGGTCAGAGGTCAGGTTCAGCTACAGAGCAGCAGCACTGCAGCTGGTAGGGATTCAGTGTGTTGCTCAAGAAAACTTCAGCTGGGAGGATACTTGCCAACACTGGGGCTTGAAACCTTGAAGTCGGTCTCTCTGTAACCGCTAGTCCACAATGCTGGATAGAATATGCTTGTTCATGACTGAAAATTATTAATGAATTGAACTACAGGGGAAAAACATTTTCTTCCATGCGTGCGCACACTCACATCCATCAACTTTATTGTGAAGAAAAGTGTCATCATGGCAGAGTACAAATAGAAGCTCATTAACATAATTTTATGTTGCTGTGATGAGTGTGGTTCAGTCTGAAAGTGTGAACGTGATAATTGCTTCTTTCTCAGCCATGTCTATTTTTGAGATCTTTCCGTGCATAGATTTATTCTTGGAGCATTCATGCTAATTAATCATTTACAGTTCAGCGAGTTGTTGCTACAGAATTCATGGTTTTGCTAGCGCTCAGAACCCCTTGAGGTGTCGACAGCTTGAATGACTTGCCTACCAGTAGGGCTGTCATCTTTGTTTTCGAAATCTGAAATTTTTGCAACACAGAGAAACTAATTTCCAAAATCGGAAATAAGACTCCGTACAAATTTCTCTCTAATCCAAATTCCTGAAGTGATTTGGAATATTAATAATATTTCAGTGTGTACATGAATGTAGAGGTGAAAATATTTCAGGTCCAACACAATGTTTCATTATGTCCCACACCATGGTACATAGCTCTTGTGAACACAAGCACTCAAAAACAATACAGAAACTTCATACTTCATACTTCATATCACAGGTTCCCCCTGTAGAGGAGATGATCTGATTACATTTTGGAGCATCTTGTTGCATAAATTTGAATATTAATGAGGAAAAACTGATTTTCTTTTAATATGGAGTTCATATTAATAACACCCATGTGTTATGTGAAGACAAGTTTGTTGGCACAGAAATGTTTGCTAATTAATTAGCTTAGTTAATGACCTCTTAGCATAACTGGTAATGTTTAATATATCAAGGTGATTATGGTGAATTGAATGAGAGATCATTCAGTGCCTGAGTTGCACTTTGAAACTTGAATGCAGTGTTGAGAAAACAGCCGTCTTCCTGCAGATTGTTTTTTGTCGACATTGCCTGTAGGACCCTGAAAGGCAATGACACTTTAATGAAACTGTGTCGTTCTAAGACTCCATACAGTTAGTGTTTCCAAGCAGACGCATATGGGTTGTCTCAGTATCTATTCTTGTCCTTTCTTCAAGAATTCATGATGTTTAATAATAACCCAAAGAATGCTAATAACAGAGAATGGAAAGAGTGTTAACTTTCCAGCCCCCAAGGGCATTGCAAGAATGATGCAAACACATCAGTAACTGATGCAAGAAAGTTTTGATGCAGTGGTGGACAAAATTTCAGTCTCTTGAGAGACAGACTGAGAATTACTAATTATTTTAAAAATTACACCACCCATAAACACTTATTTACATGTGCCAGCATCGACTCAAACCCTATCTTAATAATAAAAGTTGTGTTAGCTGTACTATGTTCTGTCAGGAACAACCTGGGAACAACTGCTCACCTTGCCAGCTGATTTCTGTTTGCTACTAGCCAGCCAGCCAGCTAGCTAAACTAGCTTTCGTAACAAAGTAACCTCCAAACTGAGCAAATGCAAGAGGTATGTCTGTGTCCAGTCATACTCAGAATTTAAAATAGCCATGAAAATGATCAGTCTTATCAGTTATCAGATAACATTAGCTAGCTAGATACTGTAATACATATGGCAAAATCACCAGTTGCAGTTTTACCATCTACAGTATATGCTAATATACTGGCATTCAATTTGTATAACCTGTAACATATAACCCCCAACATCACAAAATAATGTGATTTTACACACAGTTAATGTGAGAGTGTTTGATAAACCTCTTACCTCTTGTCTGGGGGGCTTGAAAAACATTCCATTTCATAAGAAGGCTTTATCAAACCTTATTCTTTCTTATAATTGCAGAGGCTAAAGTCATAAATATCCGCCAAGTCACAGAAGTGAACTTAGCAAGCCTCAAACAGCTGTTAAACCAGGTAGATTCATAGCGCAATCCAGAATAGCTGTGGGCCTAATGCAGCAAAGTCCTTGTCTTGTTGCAAATCCATCTTCTATTTAAATAACTCCATGGCTTATTTCATTGAGTCCAATTTCAAAATTAGCCCATTGCTCTGGGGTCTGCCCCGGTCCTCTGAAGTCACAATTCCCCACACATCCTCATTGCATTGTTCCACGAAAAAAAGAAGGCAAGTTTAAGTTCATTTTTGGCTGTATTCTACATCAGTATAGCCTATAATGGTAACCTGATTTATTCACACACACATGCACTGGAAAATGACGCCCTGCTGATGAGGGAATTGTATGCTACAAGCACACAGTGAATGTCAAACAGACATTAGCGGTTTACTCTCTGCTTGTATTCTTGTTAAGTTATTATAAGTTATTCCCAAGCAAACGTTGGGAAAACGTTCTCCACAGGAATGCAAATATCAACATATATACAGCGCCTGTTGACATTTGACAGGAGGCAAGTTTTGAAAAATAAAAAACATCAGGATAATGACTTCATTCAAGTAACATTTTTATTTTATTTTTTTGTAAAAAGTGACAGCCCTCCCCCAGGCATACCCACAGGCACTGATACAAGAGTAATTATGATAATGATTTGTGATGCTTTTGTGTTCAGACAAAGGCTCTCAATCTAGGTTAAAATTCAGCACAAATATTGTCCTGATTACATAACACCAACCAGCATGTCAGTAATGCACAAAAAATGAGTCTTAAAAAAAAAAACCTTGAGGATTGTCACTTTAAATTCATCATCCTAATGAATGAATGAATCAATCAATACTAAAACTGTACTGAATCTGCTTACTTCATGTCATAATTCACCACCATTTCTTGCAAGTACAGTAGATCCTTATTCTTGTGTGTGTGTTTGTGCTCTGATTTGAAAGTGGGTCTGGAGAAGCCTGCAGTGGTGGAGCAGGTGGACCTGACTCCGACCCTGGCCCTGGGACTTGGCCTGCCCATCTCTCAGAACAGCGTGGGCCGCATCATCCCGGGCGTCCTGGAGGAAGCCTCGCTCAGGGACCAGCTGCGCTTCCTGCACGTCAACGGCCATCAGCTCAGCTGCCTGCTCAAAGACAGCACTCCCGAGTACGAGAAAGGTAGGTTACAAATTCACTGTGTCAACCCTGCAGATGAATTACAGCCTAGAAAGCCAGGACTCTCTCTGACAGCAAGTCTCATCATTATGTCATGTCTCTTCCAGGCTGGGGTAGTGTCAGCGGCTGCCTTTATGTATAGTCAGAGTAAGAAAATAGTGAAATTAAAGGAACAGTTCACCCCAAAATGAAAATTCAGTCATTATCTACTCACCCCCTTGTCAGTCGAAACACCATTGAAGTTGGTAGGACCACCAAACACACAAATTAGCCACTGTAGTTCCATCTCAGCCAAGTTGTCAAGGCCATCTTTTTACAGCTCCAAAAAAAAAGCATAAAATGTCCATCAAACTTCTCCAAACAGCTCATGCAGCATAATCCAAGTGTTTTGTAGCCAAACGATTGCACTATGGGTAAAAAGTCTCCTAAATCTCCTGTGTTTTCCTCATGACTTGACTGATGATTTCATAGAGTGACACCTAGAAAAAAGAAAGAAATATTAAGGTGTGTACATGTTCTGACTGGTCACTATTAATGCCAGTAAAATCACACTTAACGAAATCTTAATCGCGTTATAATCGCATTTTTTGTGCAAATGTGGTCACTGATGGTTTTTGCACATGGCCTGAAACCAAATAGTGTCTGCCTGGCGGTCGCTCTGCTCAGTGGGAGGAGTAACGCAGATGAGCGATGTCAACACAATCACTTGCGATGGCTGCACTTCAAAACGGTGTGATCCAAATGGAACAAAGTCAAGCTCCTCATTGTTCACGCCATGTCGTCGACTACATCCAAGTAGCTTTCAAGACTATTTCATTTGAAGCGGCCTGATTAAGAGCAGAGTAGAATCATTTCATATACAAGATCAAAGATTTGTCCATGCCAAAGCTTGGCATAAGAACAAAAAATAAGGTTTGGGAAATTTAGATCTAAACTTGTCTCAACAGAAAGTAAATGCATTCAAACGTATCATTTTGTCCTTTGGTACCTTATGGAAAAAAGTTGCATTTGGTTATTTGCTAATGGTTATTATGTTAAACTGAGGAAACAGAGATCCCAGATATTCCTCTAGCAGCAGTTAGATAATCCTCCAAATGTCTCAGCATACGTTTGTAGTTACTGGTTGGCCCAGATTAATCAAGTGTGCATGGAGAGGAGGTGGGGGGCCAAGTGATGCGACAGATAGTGACTCTGCGGTGCAAGAGCTAGGTTTATTGGTTATGATTTCTATCACTGATAACTAGGCTATGGTTTAATGGAGAGAGGTTGCAGCAGTGTATTCTTCACTGAGTACATCTATAAGCTCACTTTGATGAAGAAAGACTGAACCCAAACCCGACCTAAATGGAGCAATTGAGTGAGAAATTTAGGTAAACCTGTCCCAAACACATTGGCTCCTGTCACATCCAGGTGTAATTGTCAAACTTCATACCGCAAATCCGTATAACTCCTTTTAAGTCCATGAACAAAATGGACTTAGAACTGTGATAATTCAACATGGGGGAATTGGATGTAGTCTCTGGTCTGTTTTCTCCTGGAGATTCATGCAGCGATACCCACTCTCTGTGCAAATGCATGTACATACTCATACAGGTTTGCTTCCTACCTCTCATGTCTCGGGGTCACTGTGTTTGTCAGAGTTATCCATCTTGCAGCCTCTCCCCCTCACCTTCCCTCTTATGTTTCTCTCTCTCTCTCTCTCTCTCTCTCTCTCTCTCTCTCTCTCTCTCTCTCTCTCCCTCTCCCTCTCCCTCTCTCTCTGTCTCTGACCTTCATTCTCACAATCATTTGATACACCTCCAGCAACAATTACATTGCTAATGTTTGATCGGTTGAAAGTATTTTATCTAATTGTTTTAACTGAAACAGAAGGGAGACAGAGACCTCCTTGATCACTGGCTTGCACTTTTGATTTAGTAAGGAATTTGACACGTGGCATTTAATAGATTTCTTGATTTTCACAGGAAACATTTTTTTTTGCCAAAAAAGAATTTACTTTCAATACCAATTTTACTGTGAACATTGGATGTTTCTGCTTTTGACACCAAAAAAGAGAGCACAGCAAAAGAGGCACAGTCGTAACAGATTAGATGAACCATCATAACTGAAAGAAAAATGACACGCCTCACGTTAGAAATCCATAGCAAGGTTTTCAGAGCTGAATTAAAATCATTACACTGGATCTGTGAGAAGACAACTCTATTGTCAATTTATAAACAGTAAATAGAATATGTGTTTTCGCCTATCTCTCATAGCCCACTACACATATACTGTATATTTTTCCAGTGAGGTCAGGATTCCCATGAATGAATGGCATGATGGAAAGATGGATGGATGAAATTGCTAGTATGAAGGAGCCTTCTAATAAGAATACATACTCACTTTCAAAACGTAGCTAAATTCGCCTAGTTTTCATTTTGCCAGTTTTTTAATAAATAAATAAACTTTCATTATCAAATACAGCAAAAACTTGATTTGACACAATAAACTACTTGCTTGCACGTTACAAGTTACTGCTTTGGCAGCACATTTTCAACTCTATTTTGGTCTCTAGTTTCCATAGTGATGGGGTGAAATGGAAATTATTTCAGCAGACCTACATTTGGTTGTGTTGATTTTTGAATCTGTCCACTTGGGTAATCATGAAGCCGTTGTGCAGTACAATGTAATAGTTGCCGCCGTTGTCTTGTTGTGGCGGCAATTTGGGAAATACGCCTGGGAGGCTATTTTGAGCGGCGCGCTTGTTGGACACCTGTTGAGGTCAACTCTCGCTTGATGCGATACACGTCGCTTAAAAAACTGTCTGAACAGGAATGTCGCTGATTTCAGCATTCGAGTATTTATCACGGAGGAAAAAAACCCCTGCTAAAAACAAGGAGTCACAGAGCAGAGATTTATAATCACAAGCCACTCTCAGCTTGGGTGCGATGCCTGATGTGTTGATGCTGATGATTTTGTTTGGCATTTTTTGTGCAGTCACTGTAAAGTTGTGAAGAACACGTAACTTGTTAACTTGTTTCCCAAGTAAAGAATAAGGTGATACATAAGAATAACATATTTGAAAGCTGAACTCCAGTGATATTGTGGTTTAAATTACCTTGCCCTCTCTCTCTCTCTTTCTCTCTCTCTCTCTCTCTCTCTCTCTCTCTCTCTCTCTCTCTCTCTCTCTCTCTCTCTCACTCTCATATCTCTCTCCGCCTGTTTCAATCTTCATCCTGTGCTTTTCTTGTGCTTCTAACCTCAGGCATCTTGGAGGGCCATTAACCAATCCCTGTTCTTTCAGACAGATGAAACATGGTCAGGGCCATCGATATTGTATGATTCATGCCTGTGGCTTAAGGTTCTAATATTTCCACCACTCCTTCTGTCTGGCAAAGACACAGTCACTATTTATCACTTCTCTGCCTATGCCACTGAGATAGAGGGGTAGGTGTTATACTGCAATGTTGTTTTTATAAGTGTGTGTGTGTGCGCGCATGCGTGTGTGTGTGTATCATTGAAGTGCACAGTCACAAATCAAAGCTCAACGCTGCTTTGTCCTTGCACAGGCTTCTCAAGTACTGAAGTAAAATGAAAACAGGAATTATTTCAGCTACTTTGAGTAAACATGTGAATCAATCATAGTCAGTCGTGGTTGGATATTAAAAAGGGCCAAATCTCGCTTTGCATGATGAGATTTGCCTATACATATCAAACCAGTCCAGTTGTGGTGTTAACGCTGCAAACCTAGGTCCTGTTTCACACCGAGTTTGGTGTTGACTGGACCACTTTTTGTTAGGGCTTGTACTATATTTTTGCCTGAGCTCATCACAAACTGTCAATGAAAGATGTAAAAAAAGAAGCTGCTTTTATTCTTCAGAATCTCATTGATAAACAATTTTGAAAGATTTCCCCACACTTTGGTATTGACCTCCATCCTCCTTTTCAACTTGTACTTGATTACCCTTTGCTAAACTAGACTTGGTCTTGGCTTTTCTTGGACTCAACTGAGGTGTTTTTTTGGCAGCCGTGCCTCTTAGCCAGTGTCCATGCCATCTGTCTAGTCAGAATAATGGCCACAAATGGCAGTTTAATAAATGTGATGCTACAAATAGGTCTCCCTCCTTTTGAGAAATACACTTGAATGTGATAGCTGCTAGAATTCCAACAAGAAAGTTATAACACAGTATCGCCAAGTCTTTTAGGGATTTGCTAATCACAATATCACTGTATATAATCACTATATAAAACCACTTCACCTATTTACATGCAAGTTCATGATACCGGTCCGTCTTGCCTCCCTCCCCTCCTCTTTCCAATCCCTCCAGAGGCCGGCTTTGAGCAGTTCCGCGTGGCGGAGAAGTCTCACGGGAATTGGATGAAGCTGTACCTGGAGGGCAACACCTCGGAGGTGTTGACCAACATGGGCAAGAAGGTGCTGAAGCAGTACCTGGACGCCTTGGCCGCCATGAGCTCCGCCCTCAGCAAGCAGCTGGGCAAGTACGACATGTACTCCATGATCGCAGGCATGGTCTTTGTGTTTCAGGTGAGTGGAGTACAATGTTGGGGATATTGGGGGTGTAGCGACAAACTGAAAACCATCATGAACCATCAAGAACCATGTCCACATCTTATAGAATGCTTCATTATACCTGCGCAGGTCTTTTCTGCTCGATCTGTTTTGACTATTTTTGTGTACAATGCCTTCAGAAAGTACTAATCCCCTTGACTTTTTACTGCATTTGGTCAACAGTCTACACAAGATTCCCCACAATGACAAAGTGAAAATGTGTTTTTAGGGCACTGTCCTGTTGGAACATAAATCATCACCCCAATCTAAGATCTTTGGTACTGTAAAGCAGGTTTTCCCCAAGAATTTGCCTGTGTTTGGCTCTGTTCATTGTTCCCTCTATGCTTGCAAGGCTCCCAGTCCCTACCGCTGAAGATGTGCTGTCATGTGCTTTTTTAATCGGGACTGGCTTCCTGACCAAGGTCCTCAGTTTGATGGCACGACCAGCTCTGTGAACAGCCTCAGTTGCTTGGACTTTATGGTAGACTAGAGGTAGAGTTTCTGCTCTGACGTACACTTTAATCTCTTGAAACTCTTATATAGACATATGAGTTTTGTTCTGAATCACGTCTAATCAGTTTAATTGGCCACAGTTGGAGTCAAACCAAGTTGTAGAGACATCTCAAGGACATTGACATGAATTCATATGCACCTTAACTCAATTGGAAGAGCCACTGCACTTTAAGTCATTTGTAATATTGAGAGGAAAATGTGTTGATCATGAGCTACACCATGCTAAAAATGCAAACCCTTGACGAAAAACTGTACTGGACTGATCTTTTCTCTATATGCATTATCTGTGCACCCGAGTTCGAATGACATTGTTCTCACCTGCCCAAACAAACTGAACTAAACCAGTAAACGCTCCAGAGTTCAAATAAACTGCTCCAAACATGCTTGGTGTGAATGTGCCCTTAATTTGTTATTGGTTTTACTACAGATGAACAAAAAGTTAATCATTCATCCTCTGTGCTATAAGCCTGTTGAACTCACACAGCTCAGTCAGATAGTGTGGCAGTTCTCATTACTGATATTGACGATGTTGGTGTTTTTATGGACATGATTGATGTGCATTGATATGTGTCATTGTGAGACAGAATTGTCTGCCTTTGCGCATTATGTTGATTGAAGGATGACCATGACTGATGGTCACGGATGGGTGATGATGTTGCGCTAGGCCCCCTTTCAATTGTGGTTGGTTTAATCTGTCTTCATCATGTAGGCTAGGCTATGATTTAAAGTGATGTTGAACTTTGGTAGTAGCTTGGGTTGTGTAGCTTCCTGGCCATGATATCACCCCAAAATCAGCGATTCTCTGTTATCTGTTGCTCCGAGGCTCCGTTTTTTTTCTCTCTCCATTTGCTGCAAAACAGGTCTGAAAAATCACACTTCTAGCATACAAACAAATGTGAACAAAGCAGATTCTGTCATTCTGCAGATTTTTTTTAAGTGAATCACTTTCTTTATGTTATTAAACCAATAAGTGTAACACCAAAATCCGGTCGGAAGACTTTTTGTGTTGCACTTGTTCAAACTGAAAGGTTTTTTAAAATAAAGAAAGCAATTTCACATAAAAAGAAATTCTGCAGAATGACTGTTTTTTTTTCATATATTGTCAGAATCTATGTTGTTCGCATTCGTTCATGTGCTAGAAGTGTGATTTTCTGAACTGTTTCACCATATAATGGCAGTGAATGTAGAGAGAAAAAAACACAATTCTCCAAACATCTCTGCGAGAGCCCCGGAGCAATGGATAACAGAGAATCGCTGATTTTGGGGTGATATCATGTCCAGGAAACTACACAACCCAAGGTACTACCAAAGTTCAGCATCACTTTAATGTCTTTCCTGTGTTATGTATAGGTCTATGTTTTTATGTATACACCCGGCTGTAACCAGAATTTCCCCTAGGGGATAAAAAAGTTCAAAACACTTTTCAAATTCACCCTGAACTGTCTCTCCTTCTCTCTCCGGTCTCTCTCTCCCTGCCGGCCCTCCAGCTCCTGGTGATCTTACTGCTGGCCATGCCAGAAGCCCTGAGCGGTGCGGGCGAAGTGGACGTCCCGGTCCTCTCCGCCCTGCTCTCCCTGCCTTTCTACCTCTTGTGCCTGCTGCTCGCCTCGGTGCACGTCCTCGTGTGCACATCTGCCGAGAGCTCCTGTTACTTCTGCAGCCTCTCCTGGGGTCTCGTGTTTGCTGCTGTTGCCTTCTCCTCGGCAATGTTCTGTATTCTGGTCTCCATGGCAACAAGGCGACTCCCCCTGGGACCAAAGATCCCCGGGAAGGTGAGTTGTGCACCCAGCATTTACCACCCAGACACAGGAGCAGATTGGAGCAGATAGTTGGGCTCATAGATATATTCACATGCGTGCATTAGTGACTGTAAGTTGCACCTATAGCTGCAATATGCAACTTAGCATGTTAGCAGCCCAAATGGCAGCTAGTGGTAACTGTTTGAAAAACTTCAATACCCAGAAATCTTGTAAGGTGACATCAGTAAACTGCACACAGCACACTCATGTTTACCAACCCGGCCGCTCTGTGATGCTTTATACTAAAGGAATGAGAGAGGCAAAAGATCTAATGTTGTGCTTAAGGTGTGATTTGTCCCTTCCTGTGGGTGGAGAAGTGTACATACCTGACACCAGAATTTAATTTGGATAAATAGGGCGAAACTACCGGCTCTCAATAAGGGAGGATGGGACACTCTTCTCTGCTGCAGCCTCACTTTGTGATTTAGGCTGACAAGACGGCTAGATTTTTACATACAAATCTCGCCTAATGCAGCTTTAAATCAGCTGAATGTTCCTGTGCTGTGAAACAAAGGTCTGAGAAAAAGCCCTCCAAAGTTTTACTAGATTTTTTTTGGCTCTATGACAATTGAAAAATCACTCGACCAAAAAGTGGCCCGAGAGGAGTGTTGGGCGAGTGCCTCTCAGTCGATCTGAGACTTGGGCACCATTCATTTTAATCACACAGTGCTTGGCCGTATGCACGGCTTGTCAAGTGTTAGACTTTGTAATGAAGGATTGCAATGAGCCCCTTTATTAGCCTACAGTAATGCATAGGAAAATGGATTCTTTAATTCTCCATGCAATGTAGGCTAATCATTTTTTAATGATGATATAATTAATGCTGTAATAAAAGTTTGTCTATGTGAAATTGCATCCCCTTGCAATAATTGTTTAATGTTGAAACATTTAGAAATTATATTTAAATGTTTTGAGAATCTATTGATCAATGCAATGGTTGTGAGAGTCATAGTTAATGAACACAAAGAGGAATCCAAAACTCCTGAACCTACCTGTTAATGCCAACAGCACAAATGGAACCAACACACAACATTGCCAAAAATAAATATTTACTTGAGTATGGATGAAAAGGACATAACAGCTATGTTGAAATGAACATCAACAAATAAAAGTAATTGCCAACTATATTTGGATTGCACTTCTAAGTGTGAGCAATCCGTTGGAGTTACTGGGAGCAGCAAACCATTCAGATGGTGGAAACTTGAGGCCTTTTGTGTTTGTTTAAAGTGTGAGCCGTCATTATGACTGCACCTCTTCACTCATTATAATTTATCAGTAAAGGTTACATCTCATTTCCCTCCTGGGAACTTCGAGAAAGTGCCGATGCAGCAAAAAGAAAAAAAGACACCCTCTCGGGCCATTAGGTTGGGTGACAACATCAACTCCAGAGCAAAAATCCTAAACCCAGACCCTGGAGCATGTGGAGGAACTGTAGATGTTTCCCTGAGTCAGGTTTCCTTTGGGAGAACTCTGGAATACTTATCTTTGAGTTAGGTTGCCAGACAAATGTCAAAAAAAAAAAAAGTTCAATTGACGGGTAATGATTTGGCTTTTAATGAGAGAAGAGTCTCTCCTCATGTTATAGCAGATTCTTGAGGCGTCGTGGCAGACTGGTGGTGATATCAGCGGGGTGCTTTGGTTGGAAACCCAAACAGTCTGGGAGAAAATCTTGAAGACTTAGTGGCGGCTCGTCTCATGCGGGAGACAGACTGCCCTCTTAACTGTAATTACTACTGCCAAAGGAAAACTTCACCAATGAATGAATTCACTATATACTATAAACCCTATAAGTAATTAGACAGTTTTTTTTCTTTGCATGTGAAATGACACAATGACTATGAAATGGAAGGGGTCACATTATTCACTTTTCGTGCGTGTGCTATCAAATAATTCATGTCTCCATAGAAGAATAAAGTGATTCATGATATTTCGTTTTTCAAAAAAAAGTATGGCTATATCTTGAATCCCTATGAAACAAATCTCACCTACAGAAGTGTCACAATACTGGATCCTGATTGGCAGACAGCACCAGCCCCACAATTAAAATGATACAAAAATACAGTGTTTGCATGGCAGAGAGTGTCTCCCTTCAGCGCCGCAAACCTGCCTGGTAGGACGGATTTAAACAGTTGTTTAAGGCGGAGTGCCAATTAAGACCAGGTCCTGTTGCGATGCATTGCCTGTAGATAGTCTGAAACTGCCTGGAAGAACCGATGGATTTTTGAAAGTCTATATAAAAGGCCCGATCACTAAGTGTACAGGGAATATTACAGCCCCATAACAATATAGATTTATTGACGAAATAACTCTGTAATCTCGACTCAATTGTAAAGCTATTTCTTGTGTGCAGCTACTTCCAAATGCAGCAGCTCGGCTTTTAGCTAGAGCTAAGAAGAGAGATCATATAAGTCCCATCTTGGCTTCCTTACATCGGCTTCCAGTTGATGTTGGAATCAATTTTAAAATCGTATTGATTACTTAGAAGGCAATAAATGGCTTGGCCCCATCTTCCATTAGAGAGCTTTTAACTGCCTACGTACAGAAGGATCGTCTTATATCATATATTTTTACTGCTCCAAAAATGATTGAGCATTTGCAGTCATGGAGGAAATACAATTAGTGAAATCTATATCCTCTTAAGTCACAACTGAAAAACACATTCTGAGGTAGAGGTTAGATGATAACTTGTTATTGCTATGCCATCTCAGTGTTATTATTTTGATGCTTTATGTAAATGTATTAAGAAAAGTGCTACACAAGCATAGCTTTTATACATAAAACTCATCTGAAAATGAAGTTATGAAATAGAAGAGGGAATGGGTAGGAAATATTCTCAAGTAAGAGGCATGGTGTTGCCATATTATTTAATTAGAATGTGAACGTTAAGTCGGGTATGTGCTGAGTTGGTGATGGCTTTTTGTGATCAAAATATCTGTAATTGCAGACTTCAAATTCTTCTGAAATAATATTGCAACACCATGCGTCTTACTTTTGAGACAGTATAAGCTTGACTGCAAGAAATGAGTCTTTGTATTATCTCTTAAAGCTCCACTCAGCAGCTTTATCTGCTCCAAATGGCAGAGAGAGGTAAAAGAGGCTTTCTATGGACAGAGCGCTCACTCTCTGTTGTGTCTGAGAAACTTCCTCTGGACTTGCCAATTACAAGTTTACATACACGACACCAGAATTTCATTTAGGGCGAATCTATGGCTTCTCAATTAGGAGGGACGGGACGCTCTTCTCTATTGAAGCAACATTTTGTGATTGTAGCTGATAAGACGGGTGTATTTTCACATTAAAATTTTGCCTGGTGTCGCTATCTCTTTCACACACCATGCTATAGTTGCAAATGGAGATGCAGGGGGAGCCAGTCGGAGGGAGGAGATGGAGCTTGAATGTGCAGCTATTACAGATTGAATATTTTAAGGCCTCTCTGGGGAGAGAGAGATGTACAGGGTTTTTTTTTTTTATGAAGAAAATATAGGAAGAACAGAAAAATGACTGCATTATGGGAGGCATCCAAAGCTTTTATTAGAGGTAAAATGATTGGTTTCTCTGTGAGACAGGGTGAGGTTGAAAACCTGGAAGATTAAATATACTTACTAAAAAGGGAACTTGTTAGAAAGGACTCCAACTCACTGCTCAAACAAATATGTGATTAGAATTTCAATTGAGTGAATTTTATTAATCTAAAGGTGAATATGCTTTATTTAGAATAAGAAGTAATTTCTGTGAAGGAGGCGACAAAGTGGGATAATGTTTGGCAAGAGAAATGGGGGGAAAAGAAATGCCAGTGTTATATACTAGCAATATTAAAAAAGGACAAAGAACTACTTAAAAAGGGTATTAATGGAGTTTCTCATGACTTCTATGAAAAGTTTACTTCAGTCTGAGAACAAAGCAGGAGAGAAAGATTAATATGCTTTTTTTTTTTTGCCCGGCTGAAAATATGTAATATTTCAAATGAGCAAGCTTGAAAGTCCAGAGTTTCCTATTCCAGAGGGGTAAGTTAGATAGGCTATTTCACAACTGCATGATGGAGAGCCGCCAGGGTCGGACGGCCTGCCAGTAGAATATGATAAATCATATATAGACATATTAAGAATGGCTGGAGTATTTTCAGGGACATATTGCAACTGATAAGTCCGTTTCTCGTAACTCTTTTCCCTAAAAAACGATAAGACTCTATCTCTTTGAGCGGCGTAGATGGGACGATGGTATCAAAGATCCTCTCTCGCTACAAAGTTGGAGAAAGTTCGACCTTAAATCATTCGCGGCCATCATGGAAACAGGAGCTTAACTAATAATTTCAGGCGGGCTATTGCACTTTATTTGGATGAAAAGGTCATCATCCTACCGTTTCACCGCGCTTTGTCTTGATACGGAGAGGGCCTGTGACAGGGCAGAAGGGCAATATCTTCTTTCCGTCCTCAGCACTTTTGGCTCCGGCCCAGGTTTTGACAGAGGGATTGATGTTCTATATATTGGCCCCGAGGCAGGCTGAAAGAGTGATATGTCCCTTCTTCCACGCTATCCAAGTCGACAGAACCAGGGGGATCCTATCTCTTTTATCTTTTTTAGTAGCATGACAACCTTTGTTGAATTTATGAAGGGAAATACTGAAATGTAAAGAAGTGAGGGGCAAGGTAGCTGTTGCTGTTTTTATATGCAGATGATACTTTGCTGTATACCAATTATCCTGTGTTCCCCCGCTGCTTGAAACTGTTGAGAGGTTTTCGAAAATAGTAGGGATATGAAGATTATTGGCATAATTTGGAAGTATCTGTTTAATCATTCGCCATGGTTATTCCCTTAAACTTTAAATGAATGCAAACAGGAATGAAATATCCTTGTGTATTGCTAATATTAGTATACTACCACTTCTCTTAGGTATAAGGTGGAAAGTAGATGAATAAAATTGTTACTAGTACATCTATGGGGAAAGATTAATACTAAAAATGGCTAATAGTTCCTAAATGTAATTATTTTTCAGTGATGCTTCCAATATGTTTCCCCATCAGTTTTTAATTAATATAATACCGTCTTTACAGATTTCCTGTGGGAGGGGGAATAAACACAAATGATTATGCAAAAGATTTGTTCACTGAAAGAAAAGATGTGAAATTGTACAAGGCTGCTTTTGAGATTTTCGAAATTGTCCAACCACTGGAGGAGAGAATGAGCAGAGCAGGGAGGAGCGGAGCTGGGGAAAAAAGTAATATAGCTCCCTGTGGGCCATGACATGTTTTATCTCAAAAAACAAAGGAGTTGGAGGCATGCAGGAGATCAATCCTATTCTCAGTAACTCAAGGGTGACTTGGATTGCTGCACATAGAATAAATGAGCCGTCCCTGTTTAAGCAAAGACGTGCCTCTGTCTGGCTCAGCCCTGGAATATGTATGGCAAAGACAACTGTATTTTGGGAGCAAACCGGTAGCAGAGGAGCTATTTACCCTGGGAGACATTCACAAAAACAAATTATGATTTGAAGAGAGTTGAAATTCAACCTAGATACTGATAATATATGAAAATATATGCAACCTAGAAGCTGCGTATCCTAAATTTGCCTCACTTGACTGATTGATTTTTTTTTCTTCTCCATGTTTGAAACAGACACAGAACAGTCACAGAATGTCGCAGAAAGTCAACAGGGATACTTGTGAAAACCTGTAATGTTTGTGATGAAAACATATTCATATAGTAAGAATTTTGCCACTACATATCACTTGATTGAATCTGATCACACTACAAAAAAATAACCTTTCAAAGCATAGTGAACAAGTCTAGATGATGCTTCTTTGAATTGTAAATGTGGATGTTTTCTGTATATGCATCACTAGACAGGTGCATTTCAAAGCCTTTCTGCATTTCACACTGTCTCTATGAAAATATGCAGCAGCTATACTTTGCTCTGAATTAGACTGTTTCAGTATGAAGTGCATGTTTGACTAACTAAACAAGGGTCTTCCATATCAAACTAGATAGGCATGAATCATGAAAGCAGTAGTTTGTCCCTTCTTTGTCCCTTCCCACAGAGAAAACAGGTTGAGTGGAGCTTTGCTGCTTGTGATCAATATTTATAGCTGTTAATGTACCATTTTGAAAATGCCAGAGAAATGAATCATATTGATTGCTGAGCAGTGGACACTCCAAAGTTTCACAAAACTAGCTAGTTTGTGGCAAAAGTCATCACAAGACAATGAATGGCCATAAATAAAGTACACAGATACCAAATTGAAGAACATAATTGAATTGTACAGTACATAGTCACAGCCAGGCAAAACAATGTTATGAACAAAACATGATAAAGCAGGCAGTTTATGTCATCCCCACAATTTCTTTATTTTATTTCATTATTTGGATCCCCATCAACCCTTACTGGAGTCTATACAAAAAGCACACATCAAGTAGCAGAAAAATGCATTCTGTACATGCATACAGTACATGCATTCTTACATACAAGAAAAGATTACATTAAATTGAAACAGAAACAGAAAAAAACAAGCACTCAGAGAGCGTAAAACCTCAGCCAACGCTGAATAATTCCCCAACTTGCTGTTCCACCTAAAGACATCATTCTTATCACTTCCATTTTGAGTTAAATTGATTTATCTCCAAACAACATCCCCTTAGGATTTGGAATCAAATCTCTTATCTTGTTAGTTTCATAGTAATGGCTAAAAAACAATAATCGAGAAATCCCAGATCCGGATCGCTGCCAAAATCTAATCGACTGTTTCTTGACCCAAGGCCTGTCTGTCCACCAGATTTCATGAAAATATGTTCATAAGTTTTTGAGATATCCTGCTGACAGACAGACAGACAAACAGGGGCGAAAACATAACCTCTTACCTCTGGCAGAGGTAAAAATAGGAACATTGTATTACATAACTACGCAAAACACATTTCAGACATTTTTCAGACATTTCTGTAAATGCTCCGTTCTTACTGCACTCTCCCTCTCTCTCTCGTAGTCTCCGTCGAGGGCCAGCGAGTGGGCGCTGTCCGAGCTGGACGTCCTGCTGCTGGCCGGCACGGTGAGCCACACCCTCAGCCTGGCGGCCAGCAGCTTCGTGGAGGAGGAGCACCAAACCTGGTACTTCCTGCTCAGCACCCTCTGCCTCGCCGTCTTCCAGGACGTCTGCCGCAAGTACTTCAGAGAGCGCGCCGGCTGCGGGGACGAGGACGAGCGCTTCCTCCCCACCAAAGACGGTCACCCCTCCGCCGTCCCCCAGGCAGAGGAGCGCTCGGAGAGATGGCTGGCGCTCGCCACCCCGCCCTTCACACTGGCCTGCTGCCGGATACTGCGCTCCCTCAACCAGACCGGGGTGCAGTGGGCCCATCTTCCTGACATGGGACACTGGCTTAACAGGTGGGCCAGTTGTCTAAAATGAGATATATTAAATGCTATAAAAAAATAAATAAGACACAAATACTTCTACAACACTTGCATAAAAGTACTGTATATATAAAGTTATACAATAGTTATAGAATATGCCTTATATTAAAGTAGAATTTGATAATTGTAACTGCTACTAATTAACTAATTATAACAGCCTGGTGCCATGTCCCTCAGTAGTAGTAATTTCTTAAGCTCTCATTTTCAGTTTTATATCACTGTAATGAGCCTGGCTTTTTAACAATTTTGCATACATGCTGTAGGCATAAATTGTTAATGTTGTTTCCTCTTGCACCGCAGAGAGCACAAGCCCTCCAGACCTTTGCACCGAAGTGCTTGTAACCTCTTTCCAAGCAGCCGTGCCACGGAGAAAGCTATCTATTCAGAGTCACGCAACTGTCTTGGAAACAAAGCCAGAAACATCAGTTCCATAGCAGACGTTTCAAAATGATTTGAACCCTTGAGAGAAAGAAGGGTAGAAAGAATGAAAGAAAGATGAGAAAGGACCAACCAATCAGTCTGTGACGCTTTATACCAAAGGAAACCAAAGAGAGGAGAGGAAAAGCTCTAATGTTGGTCCAGCTTTCTCTGGAAGCTGTTTTGAGACAGTATGTATTTCATTCTTACGTTTTGTTTTGTCACTTACTATGGGTTAGTTACTGTGGGCGGAGAAATGTACAATCCTGACAGCAGAGTTTCATTTGGGCTAATTGGGTGAATCTGCAGCATCTCAGTTAGGAGGGATGGGACGCTCTTCTCTAGTGCAGCTTTAAGGCAAATGAGGAAGAGCTATATTTTATTTAGCTAAATAAAGTGACATGAAAAAACACACGGCTCTCTCGAAAGAACACAGAGATTACAGCGTATTGTTTGTAAAGCTCAGTGCACAAGAGCAGAGTGTTCCTCACTGACTCTCTGTTGCCCTTCATCCTTAAAGGGGAGGTTTAGGATGTTTAGAGGCCAGTCTTGTTGAACACTAAACAGGTGTGTTTCTTTCTGAGAATCTGGCAACACCCTCCAGTTAGGATTTGTCAAAAGAAAGATTGAAGAATTGAGAATAGTCCTCTGCGGTCACTCAGACTGTAGAAAACGGTCGCCGATTTATTGGTGAAGCTGTGGCCGTTTCAAGGTCATTAATGTTCCGTCGGCAGCACAGGTCGGGGGATTATAGTTTGTTCTTTAACATGCGCCGCATTGTGGAATAGAGACGCGGATAACTGACCTTTTCCCTGTCCAGCGTTGCCCCTCTCTCCCTACCTTCGCCGCCTGTTGCTTGGATAATGAGATCTAGGTATCGTTGCTCCTCATCTTGTCTCAAAGTACCTAACTCCTCTGATCCAGCTAACGGCTAAATGCAAGGGGTACTGCTCCTCTTTGATATGTCCTTTGAGGTCTTATTTCCTGTCTGCGCTCGGCGTGGTGTAATTTCAAACCATGTCACCTCCAATTTTTGCTTGTTAAAGCTTAAACTGGTGCTGGAGGATATGATATTCTGGACATTGTTTCATCCAAAATTGAAATTTTCTCTTTGGCCCAACTTACTAACTTACTTAATGAATTGATTTTTGCTCATCTTTTAGTTCTGGGCAAAAAAGTCCAGGAAGGCCCTTCATGTTACAATGTATCAGCAGTTACTTGAACTGCTTTCTGTCTGTCGTCTCTTGCCAGCTCCGAACACAAGACGGTCCTCTCCCTGCTGGCCGCCTTCTCTTTGATTCTCATCTACTTCCTGATTCAAAGACGATGCTCATGGGTGTCCAAGATCGCCCTGGCCCTGGGACTTTTGGGCGTCTACAGCTACCGGGCGGCGGTCGGCAACGTCCTGTTTCCCTGGCAACACACCGGTCAAAATATGTCCAAGTAAGTTTTCTGTGAAACCCCCCCCCCTGACCACAATTTCATTGACCGTATCGCGCGGCAAATTGATCTTCTTTGTTAGCCGGTTGATTTATTGTGCGAGAGTGATGAGTTGCGCGCCGATGCAGCTGAGCGTGGCGTCTGCAGCACTGTAGGGGACAAAGATTCAGACCCGCATCCCTTCAGCTGCGATGATGAACTGCTGTACTCCGCAGGTTCTTCTGGCCTACATTCACCTAAATCCTCCCTAACTCCTCAAAGTCTTAAATTACATTCATTCAATTTAAAGGGACATCAAGTAATCTGTGACCTTTATTGACTGAAATTGGCAACCAGTAAGAATTGCAACAACATTGATAGAACTTGTCTCCTCCTACACAAGTCCCGCCCCCCCTCACCCCTCCTGTCCCCATGGGCTACGATGGCCTGTAATGGACATAAACAATAATGTCACATTTCCACAGTAGAGAGGAGTAAGCTAGCAGAAATTCCACAGAAATGTCAAGTGAAGAGGTAATACATCACAATGCAAAATACTGGTATAATGATACTATTTTGTCATTTGATTTTTGTGGCTTGAGAACAAGGCTAAAAGTCCATGTCCTCCATCACTGACAGTTGAAAATGTGAGTAGGTGGGGGGGATTATCAGGGTCATGAAACCCCAATGTGTGGGGAGTTTCTGTTCCAAAACAGAGTGCAGGCCGGAAAGTGAGTTTTTAAAGCCAGAAATCTCAGCATCCGGCTGGTTGAGTCATCAGCAAACCCATCAAACCCCTGCTGTTATGTTATGGGTATGTGGTGCTATGGAACAGCAGAAATCTTACTTACTGCACCTTTAAATGCAGTTATTAAAGGTCTTTTGCATGGTTACATGGCAATATGCAAAACAGCATGTTAAAAAAGGTCTGGAAAAGTCTTAAATTATTATTTTTTTATTTTTTTATTTTTTTATTTGTGCAATAAAGTGATAACAATACAAGTGTAAAACAATACAAAACATGGTGTTGGAAGACAGGACAGAAGAGGTAACAGAGTCACAAAATAATCAAACATAACCAAAACAGAACAAAACAAAATAAAAAAGAGAAAACAAACCAACAAACAAACAACCAGAAACAAAAGAGGCAAGTTCAACTCGATGGTCTTTGAGGGAGTGAAGGTTCAAATGAGAGGGGTTAATGTGCCTAAATATGCGCATATGAGTGTGTTCGTGCGTATGTCTGTGTGGTAGTGTGGAAGGGGTCTCGAGAGGGAGTTGGGTCCCCACCCAACTCCTTGAGGTTGTGGATGGGGGTGGGAGGGGTGGGGTTGGGGGGGTGGTAGGAGCCACAGGAGGTGTTTGTGACCGGAGCTCCACTGCAGATAATGAGAGGGTGTAGTGGAGGGAGTAGAGGAGGGAGGGAGGGAGGGGAGGGAAAAGTCTTAAATTTGGCATTTTAAAACCTACAGACACACTGAACCCCTGCTGTATACACCTGAAACCAATAATTTCCTCTCCTAGATCTCGATGAATCAAGAATCATACTAGGTTCATATTTATGTTTATTGTTCATATTTATTTAGATATATTTTATTACAGTAAATGTTTTACAGAGATGTGACTTTTTTAAAGGGTTTTCAGTGGTTTTGGAAGCATAAATCCCTCTCAGTTGTAACTGGAGATTACCGTTTCCACGCTTTTTCCTGCTTTTTTATGTTGCTAATCACATCCTTTTTACCAATTTATTAATGTACCGTTTCAATTACCAATGGCATTCAATATCTTTGAAGTTGGGATAGCACAGTACAACCCTTGACTCATACATGCAACATACATACATGCAAACCCAATAATATTCATTTTAATCAGGTGGGTTAATGATGGGAAAAACACCAGCAAACCAAAAACTTGAACCATCAAGAGACAATGCCTTCAAAAACAGCTGCCAGTGTATTTTACACACACTGTAATTCATCCAAGTCGAACTGAATAATGAAAAAAGATGTGTAATGAATACGGTAAAAGGATACAACAGTGTTCCGGCCAGTAAGCTCTTTGATAAATGTATTTGTTATGCGACGAGACTATTGATGCCGCTTCCCAGTGTATGTATTTAATCCTTTAGCACAATGTGTATTTATGTATATAAACTGTAGTTAGCCTTGTCTAAAAGGAGAGGAAATCAACCATCTTGCAACTCCTAAGTGTGGTAATTCTTCATTCTGCAGCCTGTAGCTTGGCACAGAGTTATCCGGTACTAACCCCCGTCAGAAAATAATGAGTGTGCAGGGCTGCACACAGTTCTCCTGTCTAGTTTTCCTGACCTCCCCTCATCTACCACCAGAACCCGGCCTTCCCTAACCTTTCCTGTTCTCCTTGGCAGTCTCTGCTACTTGCTCACCTAATTAAAAGCTCAACCTCTCACCCTCATCCGTGCACAGGCACCTGACCAAAGCCACGCAGGGACCCGGCTGCTTTTGACGGACAGCGTGATTGACAAGGTGGGCGGTTGACCTGGCGATTTCTTCAGACCTGGTGAAGTCGATCATTACGGCCCTCCGCCTCGAGCATTTAGTTTAGATTTCGTCCGTGCTGTGGATTCTTTGGCCGAGCTCTTTAAGCCGAGCCAAACTTTTGTCTCGGGCCATACAGCAATAAGACGCAATCCATCTGAGGTGTTGCATCTGAATATTGAGTCGAGAGAAGCCATATTTGTTCAAATATGCTGCAATGGAAGCAGCTTGGTTGATGAATACATATTGAATGTCAAACAGAGATTGCATATAATGTGGGAAATTTCCAGTGGGGTTCATTTTTTTTTTTAAATTTATAGTGGATATGGTGGTTTATATATAGTGGAATTCATGATTGTAGATACAATATCAGCGCTTTCGATTCCACTTCTCTGAATGAAAGCCAAAAACATTCCACTTCTTACTACGTTGTTTCTTTTGCAGCATATTGTGAATGTAGGAAGGAATGACTTTGTCTAATGACCCTTTCTATAGTCCGGCCCTCTTGGGTTAGTCTTGCAGTGTTTTATCAGAGTAGAGCCCCCTGACAGCTCCCTGGTTCCCTCCTTCGCCTTCCCTTTGTGCCAGCCGCCTAATTGCTCAGTTGCATCTTTCAAAATGGCTAATGGGGTTGAGAACAGCCAACATTGTTCCCTTTAAACAGTTCAAAGAGGTACTTAGATGGATGTCACCGTGTGGATGTCTCTCTCTCTCTTTCTCTCTCTCTCTCTCTCACACAAACACAAACACTAACACACACACACCTTTCCAGACGGAGTCATCACAAATGAGCCTAAAAATAGAGAAGCAGTCATCAGACAGGGTCAGCCCGTCCAAAAAAAAAAAAAAAAAAACTGTATTTTTTTTTATTTATTTTTATTTAACCAGGTGCTGTAGTCCCACTGAGATTAAGAATCACTGTTTTTCCCCGGCCAAGAAAAGCAGCATCATGACAAACATAAAAGATGCAGACAAGCAACATAAAATATGCACCGCAGCAAGATACAATCAAAGTCACGTAAAATATAGAGCAAATCATATTTTCTGTATAAGCGTTCCAATAGGAAGTAGTGCAACATCAAAGCAGCAGGCTCAAGGGCCAAGCCTGTCTAAGCCTGTATAGATCACAGCCAAAGTTTGTTACAGTATGTGTTCTCCTTCATGGTATTTATGGCACATTTTACACTGAACACACCAACCACGGGAGGCATTTATAATGTTTATGTTTGTATTTGTGTCTGACTGCGTGTGTGCGCTTTACACCTGCACAAAACATGACCCATTTATTCATTTACTGCTTTATCTAGAGAGGTTTGCTGTGCAGGTTCCCAATTTAAAAATATTCATGCATACCGATCCCTCTTAAAAATGGAAATGTATTCAAACTCCTTTCAAAACACCTGTGAACCCCTACCTTCACCGCACACACACACACACACACACACACACACACACACACACACACAGAGACACGCAGAATTCAGTTTTCAGGTTTATTACCCAGGGGGTAAAGCATTTTATAACCCTATTTCAAAGGCAAACCTGTGATGCTACAATCTATCAGTGGTAAAATTCAACAGATTATTATCCGCCAATGGCTTCTAATAAGCATTATTCCGAAAAAAAACCTGCCTTTGTCTCCATTTCATCTTTCCACCTAAATCATTTCAAGAATTATAGGCGATCGGTGCTGTAACTGATGTGAAGCTTCGGAGAGAGAGAGCTTTAACTCAATCAGGCTTCCAACACACGCTGCCAGCACAGCAGAGAGTGATCTAGTGGCTTGTTATATTATTAGATGGATGCTTTGTCTGTATCCATTGTGTCTCCCAGTTAGTCCCACTGGCATTTTGACGGTGGCGACTCCTCGTATCTCGCACACGTTCCGCTTCATCCCGCAGAAAGACAGGCTAAAATAGAGTAGGCGGGCCTTCCTCCTCCTCCTCCTCCTCCTCCTCCTCCTCCTCAAAGCTTTCTCCCTAGCAATGAATTAGTTGTTTTGGCTGATGTAAGCGTTGGGCGTGATGCAGGTGATTGATGGCGGTGATATACCCAACATGTTCTGGAGGATTGGACGTCTTAGTCTTACCTTTCTTCCTTACTCATTCTCGGTAGAACCCTGGCGCTTGTTTCCAAGGTAACATGTTAGTGAAATCCAGGCAGCTCATCTGTACCACAGTCTGACAAGCTACCACTTTCTGTCCACAGCGACTACTGCTAACATTGCAAAAAGCAGCAAATAAGATGCGATTGATTCGGCTAGTCGTGCTTCGTCATGGGGGGGGTGGTGGAGGATTCTGTGACCCACCCTAAGGCTTGGAGAAAAAATATTGACCGTCTTCCCCAAAGAACTTATAATTACGTGATTGGTATCAAAGAGAGAAATAATATTTTGATCTCATCAGCGTGTGAGTCACGCTGCTTTGGACCCATTTCATAGTAGAGCCGTTTGCAGACTTATACTTGAATAAATAAACTTTGATTACTTGATGATTGATTCTTTTTTTGGGCAACAGTATATGGTTTAATGAATGTTTAATGAGCTGCTTTGCTACGTTGCCTCGTCATTATGCCGTCTGATGAATCTGATTACCGCAGTATCTGGGAAAACAAAGGATTTCTGTTCTACTCCGGGGCTGCGGTTCTTGTTCTCGAATCCCGCCTTGAGATCGCAAGTTTTGGCACTCTCCCAGAGTTAAAAAGTAATCGAGCAATCTGAAAAAGTGATGCCGAGCATCACAAAAAGCACTCTTTCCATTGTTCTTTATGATTAATGTGCTGTGTAAAAGACGGAGCATGTTAGACTGTAAAGCGCCTTCAATCTCAAGCCAAAAAAGCAACTGACAAAGCGGTGTTATTATTCCAGTATTTAGCATTGTGATATATTACCTCTTCACTTGACATGACTGTTGCATCTGTGCTCTAATTAGTTAGTGTCCTCTTCTGTTTTGTGAAAATGTGACTTTATTGTTTGTGTCCATTACAGGCCACCATAGCTCAAGGGGACAGGAGGGGTGATGTTGTTGCAATTCCTACTGGTTGCCTGTAGAGGGCGATAGAAGTCATAGATTACTTAATGCCCCTTTAACCACAGGTCCTGACTAGTCTAATCCAGTGATTCTCAACCTTTTTCATATCAAGGACCCCTAATTTAGTCCACATTAGAGCCACAGACCCCCATTTGATGAGATTTTGTGCCTCGGACCCAAATCTGAGAATATTTTTATTGTTAGATATGATTTTGTCCAGAATTCCATGACTGTCTTTATTGTAGGTAGAGAGATAACAGTGAAACTATGACCAAAATAGTCATTCTTCTACATTGTCTAATTGTATTAACTTCTTGTAAATTAAGTAATGGGAAAGTTTAACAATTTTCTGGGGACCCCCTGGAACCCCCTCAAGGACAGGGTCAGAAAATTTGAGGAATCTTAAAGGTGCAGAAAGTTACTGATAATTCATTGAAGGATATGAGATATTGTCTGTGTGTTAGCAACCAGTAACAAGAGAATAGACCATCAGATTAAGGGACAAATAAAACAGCATTTGAGCTATAGGCATAATATTTATTCTACTTCATCCAATCCATCACCTAATTCTGCCTCATCAAAGCCCTCTTCTATTTTTGTGCAATTATCTCTTATTCTTATCAAAAGTTGTTGCCCTCTCTCATTTGTGTGTGTATTTTACACCTTAGAGTGTAGAGAATCTGCCCCATAGCATACTAAATGTTGAAATCACTTCCAAAGCTACAGTAAATTAAGCCGTTGTCGGGCCGTAGCGCTGTGTAAGTGGTTTAATCACATCAACAGTTGTATTTCCTACCTGGGCCTAATAGTCTTTTACCCGCAACAGTCACCCAACAGTCTGAAGCAGGAGACACTTGAGCAACTGCAGCCACTTCTGAGCTTTCAAATATATAGAGCAATTGGGAAAATGACATAAACTGCAAATAGCTTCTGCTGCTCTGACATGGAGGAAATCTTGTGCTTTCTGCATTGAAAATGTCAAAGTGGTCTCAGTCCCTTTTTCATCCATCACGAGTTTGCATGCCCGGGTGTTGGAGGGAAAAATGGTTATTGTTTCAGAATGATATCCATTAGTCCTGCAATTTGACAAAGTTTAGTATATGGTGTTCTGTGGGAATGGCATCTTTTAATGTGTCACATCTAAACCTCACATGGGTTTGGTTTACTCCTTCCTCAGCGTCAAGCGTCGCGGTAAGAAGATTACGCTTTTGAGTCAGATAATCTACAAGGTGCGACGACGCTTGTGTTAAACATAAACACGTACGTAGCACAGAAAGATGAGTTCGTAATGCCCTCTGCTTTTCCACCCCGCACACCAGCGAGCACGAAAGCCATCCGAAAGCCACAAATGTGCTTAGCATAAAATCAGATCCAGGCCTGGATTTTCAGCTCTTCCTTTTGCATAAAATAATGATGAATGTAATCCGTGCCGTATTGTTAGGGGAGTTGTGAATATTAAAGAATAGTGCTGTATGGAGCATATTACTGCACTGTTCTTCTGTTGGAACAGGTTTCCATAAAACACTCTGATTAATAATACATGCTCAATACCTGCTCAACTCCTTCAGGGTCAGCTATTATCCTGTTGCACTGTCTTAGCTGTGACTGTATCACACAGCCTTTACTCTGTGATATCCTTCTTTAACTGACAACTAGTGACTTTCTATTGCCACGCTTGTCAGCAGAAGATTTTCTAATATAACATAAGATAGGTGAGCATATAAAAAAGTACTATAATCTTCCTTACTGGGCTCGTCTTCACATGTTTGCAGAGAATATAATTTAAAAGCCGATCTCCTCGGGCCACAGCTCCTCCAAAATTCGTCGCCTCCCTAAACTTCATTACTTCATTATGCTCTTCATTTTTCCCCTCCCATTATAAAACAAGCCTTTATCTTTCTCCTAGTCCTTACCACTCTTTTGTTGTCCCTTGTTTATCTTTTTATGACGGCTAATTTACTTATTCTGCTTCTTACCGCTAACACTAATCACTCAGCGGTAAGTTGATCAAAGAGCATATTTGCCCAAAAGTTGATGTATTCTTTTACTGTAAGTTGCACTGGATAAGAGCGCACGCTAAATGTCTAAAATGGAAATTAGGCTAAATGTAATTGCCTTCATAATCGAAAGCACTTTTCCTTTAAAGCTTCAATTTGGGACTTTTTGAGCATATAAATTATTGATAGATAGAAAAAGGGTTCTTGCAGAGTAAGCCTTAAAGATGGAAAATAGGCTTTTGGAAACTTTCTTAACCTACAGTGGCTGCAGACTTCAGAGCCACGTTTCAGCCACTTCATCATGCAGGCACATGCTTTGTGCACCTGGATAGGTAAGCACATCTAGTCCTGTGTGAGCAAGTCCTACTGTGGACCTGCTTGATGACGTTATTAAAGGAGAACACCGGTGTAATTTCAGTTTGTTATCACCATTAATGCCCATGAAAAGTCTGAGACAAACTGCTGCCTTGACTAATGTAATCAATCATATTGAACAGCAGCTGTATTGTACTTTCTCCTAACATGACTTTATCATGCAGCTAGTTATTGAGAATAATGGGGACTATTTTCACTTTTTCCATTACTGCACACTGTTACTTACTTGTGGTAACAGTAAAGAGGCAAAACAAAACTTAAGGCAGAATCGGAGGAAAACACGCACAACGATCTCTTCACATTCAATTCTGCCAGAGTGGAACTACTTTTGATACGATTGCAACTGCAGTAACTGCGGCCTTATAAATTCACGTTAGGAAAAAAAAATACAATACACTGTTCAACATTACGATAGTCAGTGCAGCAGCATGTCTCTGCGAGCTGGATTTAATGCATTTTTGAAAACAGTGGGAGCCTATGGGTTCTGGGAGGTCGGGCAAACCTGCAGTGGAGCAGACAGCAGCAGCTTCTGACTGTGGAAAACACATCGGTGGATTTAGACTTTTCATGGGCAGTAATGACGATAGGAAAAAACTAAAATTACACCGGTGTTTTGTGAGCGTTAAGAGGTTGTTGTTGTCTGGCTTCCAAATTGATTCACTGCCACTGTCTATAACCTGTGCTACTCCTTTCAAAAAAGAACTGTCTGATATTAACAGCAGCAGAGAAAAGTTATATGCTTCAAAATATACTTAATACGTGTTAATCCAGTGTTTTCGAAAGAAACCACTGAGCGATGCACATGAAGAAGCCGATTTTCTTAGCCGCTTCATACTGTCTGTTTTCTTTGAGTCTCACACCTTAAATATTAATGCTACACTGACACGCTGCATACTGAATGAAAGAAGGGTTCACGAGTTACCAGAAATGTAAGCCATTCTGTCTAACAAGGAATTGGGATAAGAAATTAATTAGTATAGTGACCTTTGCTTTTTTTTCTGGCCCGTGGCAAGTGTAATATCATTAGATAGATCAACAGAATGAGGAGCTCGAGCGGTGAAATGAGGCGTTCTTCACTAGAGGACATAGCTTCTGGGTTCTCTATGAATAAAAATAACAATGTTTTGAATGTAGGTGATGGCAAAAACGGCTGAAAATGCAAAAAAAAAATAAACACATGCAGGTTCAGTTGTTTTTTTTTTTTTTTATATAATCCTGAAAAACAAGATTGGGGGCTGAAAATGTTCAGGAACCACTGTGTTAGGTTGAGATATACTAACCCATCATTACCTGTATCATTTGTTGTCAGTCATATTAGAAAATGTCTCTACTCTACAATGTGTTGTGTACATTTGGGTTGAATGGATGTAACTCCAAAAGCAAAAATCCAATGTGAAAAATTCATGTTATTACTATGATCTTAGACAGCTCAATCAATGTCTGTCAACATGAACACCCACAGCTGGAGATGCTCTGTTGATGTCAAATTTCAAACTGAATATGAACAATGTGTTGAGCTTTTACACCCATATCAGCTTTTACTTGTACTCAACCAGTGCCCATATCCCATGAAATGAATGAATAATGTGAATCCCTGTCTAATATATTGTCATTTTGATTTAGATTATGCTTAGGTTTTGAAGGAGCTATATGCTTTCTGTTGTATTTGATTTATTGAAGTTATTGTTTTTGTTCTGTTTAGTGGTTTGATTATGGCCCGCTCCATATAAGAGAGCAATAAAGCCAAGGCAAAAGGGGGCACACAGCTTCTTCGCTTGCTCTTGCTTTTTCTTCATTTGATAAGAAGCATTGTTTATATTTATTATTCAACATGTAAAGCCTGGATTCAATCATTTTCCCCTCATTTCTCTACCAAAACTGAACTCTGGACGTTGGGGTTCCTCAATGCATGGGCAGGTACAGGCACATTGCCAGAATGCTAATCCCACAGTCAGTCAACACAATTACTTGAATATTGAACGGGGAGTTTTTTGTGAGGAAAAGTCAATACCGGTTTACTGCAAATGCAAAAAATGACACAGTCCGGTATCATCTTTCTTTTTTATAGGGGCACAGTGGAGGCGCGCTTTGTTTACGTCTTCGTCCTGGGGATCCTCTTCACGGGCACCAAGGACCTGTTGCGCTCCCAAATCACCACGGCCGACGCCCGGCTGAAAAGCAGGGGCTTATGGGAGATTTACAGCGGCCTGGTGCTGCTGGTGTCCCTACTGTTTCGCGCTCACAACCTGCCCGTCCTGTGCGGCTGCCTGCTGATTCAGACGCTCATGGCTCAGTTCATCTGGAAGAAACTCCACTACGATGCCGCCCAGACCACCATCATGCACTACTGGTTTGGCCAAGCCTTCTTCTACTTCCAGGTAAGGAACAATAATCTTTGATATTAAGGTGGTTGGTTGCAACATTATCGGCAAAACTCTTTGTTCAAAAAAAGAGTAAAAGCCGGAAAGTGAGTTTTGAAAGCCAGAAATCTCAGCACCCGGTGAAGTAATCATTGAGTCGCTGGTATTGATCAACATCCCTGTCAAACCTTCCAGATAAATGATGGTCATTTTGTTCTGTAGGGCAGTAAAATCCTTACTTATCACCCCTTTAATATGCCAGTATTGAACACATATCTACTGTACAACCATATCTGTTTCAGTGCGCTTGTTAAACATCTTGTCATTTTTTTTTCCTGCCCGCGGTGTTATGTGATGTGTGAGTGGCCCTGTGACCAGACGCCAGAGAGGAACATTTCCCTTCTAATGAGAGCTCCGCTATTAATGAGGAATATTCTGTGTCTATAGAACAATATTAGTGTTGTGTTGCATCAGCGGACAACAGAGGTTGATTGTCCTGGCTGTGTTTGCTATTGAAGGTGATTGTGTTGCGCTACTTGGTCCAGGTGATAAATACCCTTATTAACAGCCAGCCCACTGTACTTCTCAGGAGTCTCAGCTGCTCTAGTTAGACTGTTATTGTGATGTGGTACGGGTTGTTGGTCATATAAATCCTCTGGCAATGATATTGTGTATTGATGGATCTGAAATCACATTCATGATGTAGATTGTTTGGCTACAGTTGGAACTGTAGTAGGACTTAATTTGATGGCCCGTGCCAGTCCAATTATTCACTAAAAGGGGTGAACCATAGAAGTTTGCCTTGTTAACTTTGGGTGTTAAAAGGTAACTGAATGCATAATAAGAAAATAACAAATTAAACACAGACATGAGAGGGCACTAGCGAGAGAAACTGTCTAAGGAATTACAGAAAATGACCAGGGACCTGAAATGGCCTAATATCTAAAGGCTGATTTTTCTCATTCATTATTAACAAGTGGTGTTTTCCGGCTCTAGGTGTTCTCATGACCTAATGGGAAGTTCTGTGATTGAGGAGGAAATTAACATGATGTGGTAATTTATGTTGCAGTGATTGATAGATAACCACAGTGTTTCCTTTATAGAGGTATATAGTTTTCCTGGAAGGCTGAACCCACAGCTAGAAAATTTAGATGCGATAAAAAGTCTTGCAATTACAGAACAATTGTCAATACATTGTGATATAAAGTATCCAAATAAGAACCATTCTGAAACTGCAACACCTACTGGAATTGACCCCGAAATGGGCCAGGATGTGAACCTGAGCCAGAATCAATCCCCACCCACCGCATCTCCAAAAGGAAGTACAGGAGACGATGAAACAGTAAGAAAGTTTTTCCTGTCTGATTGTTAGAGACATCTAATTTTATGTTCTGACACAGACTATAGCGATGTTTAGCAAAGCTTTCATCAGTGATAAAGTGAACGGTGCTGTGATAGGGGCCAGTTCAGGGCAGAGGAGGCTGTTTGTGCATAAATCCTATAGCTGTCGTCCAGCGCTGGCACAAAGGCTAACTGGACTGCTTGTTTCCTATGGTTGTGTTATGGTGCAGTGTGTTATGGACGTTCGCCACGGGCAGAAATGATAACTGGCATTAGATTTGACTTCCACCTAGGACAGATATTTGTTTGGCAACTGTATTGTTGTCAACACTCGACTTCCACATCACTAACAATTTAATAACCGTCATCACCCTTGGGTCATTAATACTATGATGGGCTCGGGAATAAGCCGCCACCAGACAATTTCCAGTCTAGGCGCCCAGGCATGTAATTATAGACCTTTGAGTAATAACGTTCTCATCAAAGCTGTAACCATAATAGATCTCTAAAGCATCGACATAAATGTGATTTAAATTTGCTGCTCTGAAACAAACACAAGTGACATGCCGAACACTCAAAATTATGTGAAATTAGAACCGCTTTAATCGGCAAGTACAATGTGACCGTTTTGTGTAATGCTTCACATTATAGTTGATTGATGAGCTCCGTAATGCAAATTGATCAGCCAATGTTATAAGGTATTACTGTAGGTTCTAGGTCCATAGTTACCATGTCTGCTAGTTATGTTATGAGCAAATTTAGGCTTGTGTTTTCAGAAATTTTATTCCAAATATTGGCAGTGAGCTGTTGTTTTCAAAATGTCCTGGCTTTTTCCTGCCTCCTTTTGTTTTTGGCAGAAAAACAAAAGGAGGCTGCAACAAAATGCACAAAAACATGAGAGTAGGACTACGGGCAGCGGTCCAGCTAACCTAAACTGCAGACGACTAGTGTCATGAAAAGTTAAATTGTATCACATGGTAAATGAACTGTCCCAGCAGAGCATTGTTGGCTGTCTGCGATCATCTGGAGCCATGGGCAAGCTCGACTTTGCAGACGATTTTCTGCGGATTGATCCCTGTCCCAAAACCAGATGGTCAATAAAGAAGCAAAGCATCAGAAATGAGCCAGTTTGTGCAAATATTGCCACATGGGTAGGGATTTTTTTGAAGCATCATCCAATGGTATGAATTCAAAACGCAGCTTAGCAACTTAGCAACCAGCTGTAGGAAATATTAATCAGCACAATGATGCTTTTAGAACTCGGCATTGAAAGGTTTCATTTGACAGAAGTGAGTTGGACTGACTGGATTGTCCAAAACCCCAAACGTTGGTTCAGTAATGTGTTTTGATTCATTGGATTGAAGCACCTGCACACTGAAAAAGGCCTGCCTGTTAAAGAAGCTGAAAAAATGAAGCGAGGACAAGTCTTTTTTACCTTCCCAGTTTCTTTAATGCTGACCATTTTCTGTATTTTGATATTCATTGCACTGAAGAAATTATCTCACTCTCACGCTGACTGACTGAGCCTTGGATACGAGGACTGACTATGTGACAGCGAAAGATGTGTTTACATATATTCTGAAGCTGTGAAATGTTTGTTTATATTGGTAATGTTTGTGTTCTCTTCTGCTGAGTTACAGTGGATTACAGAATTTGAAAAAAAGCCAAACTCTTCAAAGACCTATGTGACTATACCTAAAATTTACATGGCCAAATACATTTTATATTGTGGGTATAAGTGGATTACATGATAAACAGATCCCTCTAAAGCTTAAGGTGGAATTTCTGAAGTAGAAATCTGAAGAAAAAATATGTGCATGACTCTGTTTTAACAAATGTTTTCAATATATTACGGTCATGTTTGACATGTTTCTGGGATGCTGGAAATCAGTTGCAGAGGTAAATAAACCACGCATATACCTGTGTGAAAAAGTGTTTTAAAGTCCTAGCTCAAACTCCAAGCTGAACACTGTGTGCATGCACATGTACACACACGCATGCACCCACACACGCAGAGGCTTTAGTGGCTCTATCCGGTCCGTCTCCTGGCAGAAAGGTGTGTGTCCTGCCCCGGTCTGGGAATGGAAAGAATAAACAACTGGGCCACTGGGAAGTTGCCACAAGCTCTGAATAATGATGATAAAGCAAAAGACAACTTCTTACCAGCAATGAAATGCTTACAAAGCTTCACACTGAGGTCTTTGTTTACTCATTTTTGCCTATATACTGGGTATGTTGTTCCTATGCCCCTGGCTATGCTAAAATAAGATTTCTTTATGTTCCTGCAGGGCAATTCCAACAACATTGGCACCGTTGACATTTCAGTTGGGTTCATTGGACTGGAAAGTTACGTGGAAGCGCCCGCCATCTTCTTAACGGCCCTCAGCACCTATGCAGGGCCCCTGCTCTGGGCGTGTCACCTCGTCTGCTACCTCAGTTCGGAGAGGGACAGGTTAGTTGCAGAGTCTCTGTGTTACAGATGTCATTCATAATATCAATGGCTATCTTTACATGCATAGAGAATTCTGTTAATTTATCCGGTTTTGAGTTGACGCATGTAAACGTCATAACCAGTGGTGGAAAAAGTACTCAAATCCTACTCAAGTAAAAGTAGCAATACCATAATGGAAAAATACTCCAGTAAAAGTAAAAGTCCTGCATTCAAAAGTTTACTTAAGTAAAAGTATAGAAGTATTGGCAGTAGAATGTACTTCAGTATCAAAAGTAAAAGTACTCATTCTGAAGAACGACCTCAGTATTAAATTATTGATGCATTAACCTGTAAGAAGTATTTTAATGTTGTAGGTCTAACTACTCTAATTCTAACTATACTATGCATCATATTTTATCAACTTATCGTATGTTTTGCATACAAAACCTTATTCTGCAAAGTAGCTAGTAACTACAACCGTCAGATAAATGTAGTGGAGTAAAAAGTACAATATTTCCCTCTGAAATTAAAAGTAAAAGTGTAAAGTCTTACAAAATAGAAATACTCAAATAAAGTGCAAGTACTTCAAAATTATACTTAAGTCCAGTACTTGGGTACATGTACTTTGTTTCTTTCCACCTCTGGTCATAACTCCTTTCACTTCTGATTTTCGCCGTCTGCGCTAACTCTTTCCCCTGTATTAGAGATAACCTACGGCTCAGTCAAAGAGATCAGCTGGCAGCTGCATCTTTTTCATACTTTTGTTGCTGCACCGTTCCGTCTGTGGGTGGGACACCACAGGTGGACAGGAATATTCAGCAAACTGGTTTATTCATGGCATTGGGGATACTCGGTTGCAGGGTATCAAAGATGCATGTGAACAGCTTAACTTGAATAAGAGCTTAAGCGGAGTGTATGGCCAATAGCCAGGTTACTGTGTGCATGTAAACGGAGCCAATGACTTACAGCTTTTCCCTCACTGAGAGTCCTGTGCCTGGCAGCGTGATAGACGGCCGCGCAGCTGAAAGCCAAAACAGAAGTGCACTCGATTTGGACAAGGGATGATATTTCTATCACAGGCGCTACTGTAACTCCATTACATATGGTTTACAAAGTGTAAACTTGTATAAAGCCAGTAATAGGGATGTCAGGATATAGTTTACCTCTGTTCAGAGTAAACAAGGCCTAAAGTGTGATCTCTGGGCTAGCCTGAACTGGGTTCCGATTATTCGGGGTCCAAGCACGTAGTGCTGGAAACCCTATTGTATTTGCTGGAATTATTCTGCTTCTTTCTTTATTTCTTTCTTACTTACTTTCTTTCTTTCTTTCTTTCTTTCTTTTTCTCCGCTAAAAGTATCTGCAGCTCAGAAACCGTAAGTCCTACAGCAACCATATTTGGCAGGTGGGCTCCTATGGCCCACCACTACTCAGGCAAGGCAGCCCATGCACATTGGCCAGATGCTGGCACTATAACAAGCAACTTTATGTTTTGGCCAATAACTTCTGAACCGCGTGTCGTAGACTGAAAATTCTTGTGTTCCTAGATTCTTTGGAATGTGCCGAGTCCAACCCATATATCACTTTTAATGTCCACCATATTGCATTGTCTGCCATTTTGAATTATTTAAGAAACCCTGTTTTTCGCAACTCCTCCTAGGCCATTCATCCAATTCACATGAAACTTGGTGTGGAGAATCTTGGGACCGTCCTCTTTCAAAGTTGTATAAAGGTTATTGATAGGTCAAATGGTTTGGCTTTTATCGACCAATAAACTTTTAACAAAACACACCATAACACTAAATTGGCCATAACTCATTAACCATTCATCTAGTGAATGGTTGATTTTAGTTTGATGAATCTTCATCAAACTAAATACAAATGATGTCTGGACTGTCAAGATGATGTCTGTAAAGCCATGTGTAAATTGATTAATGTGACGCGCTAGTACAGTTATAATATTCTTTCTGAGGCTTTCAATATGGTTTGGACTAGCACCTGTCCATCACTTGTCCCTTTGTTTTGTTTCCCCACTGTGGCACACAGCAAAGTGGAAGTTGGCAGAGTGGTAAAGCTCAGGTCTTTGGACCACAAGGTTGTGAGTTCAAGCCCCTGATGAACTGTGACCATTTTGAAGTTTCATGAAAAGTAAATCAACACTAAATCACAGAGTGTAGAAAACTCAAAGCAGGTGTTTGACATCATCTGGCAAAATACCTGAACGGCATCACTGATTGGGGTGTGGCCAGACCTCCCAACTCATAGAGAGCAGTGCAGCAGCAGTTTTCTGGCCCATGTGACTTACTATTGTTTTATTCGTTAATGGAGAGCACTACAATGTTCTATAAAGTGATTACCACTGTCAGTTTGTCAATCATAGGCTGCAGTATCACACTACTTCTCCCTTTAGTTAGTTTCTCCTCACTAAACCTATAACAGGCGTTTGGCTCAGTAGGTAAAGCATCAGCCTTTCATGTGGAAGGTTGTGGGTTCAAATCCAGACTTGCCCTTTCCAAAGTCATTAGTCATCAAGGACAAATAATAGAAAGTTTGGCCGTTGTGAACAACTCCAACAATGTGGTTGCAATGAAAAGATTAACTTGACAGAAGTCACAGGCCAACACAAAAGCCGGTGTTAGGCTGCATGTTCGATCTTCACAACATGTCAGTTTTTGTGTACGTCTTTCTACCTTCTGTAATGTTTTGTCTATCTGTCTGTCTTATCAAATTGTGCTTGGACCCCGCAATCGCCGCTTGCGGCTATATTTATTATTAATATTATTAGGATTTATACAAGAGGGGTCCCCAGCTCTTTGTGCCAAGTTGGAAGTGTTTTGTTCTCCAACCCTGGCTAAGTCTCTGCAAACCACTTGAAATCCAAACACAAAGAGCACAGATTCAATCTTTTATTGAAGGCTGCTGCCTTGTGATTAAAAGTCATTTCTTCATCTAAAAAAAGTATATTCATTTTTGTAAAAAAAAAAAAAAACATCATGGGGAAATTAGACTGCAGAGGGCTTGGCTGAATCTATGCACATGCATGATTTATATTCTTAATAATCTCTGATCCCACATTTGAACGTGATATATTGAACATTTCAGTTGTCCAGACAACCTCAGATTAAAAAAGTTGGACTGAACTTGCCCTTCCAACTAATATCGCATTAAACCCAGCTACTAACTCATTACATGCTGCATTACAGTGCAGGACACTTGACCGTCTTCCCTTGCTCTCATCATTCATAACATGGTGCTATCCCCCAATAATGCTTTCCGCAGAAACCCCACCTGCAGAATGCACTTAGAGACGATGTGATAAATGAAACTCTAAAACAGTCTGACACAACGCAGCTCATTTAGCATGCACTCTGCTCCATCAGCAGCTCAACCACTGAGCAGGTACTGGAAATGGACTTTGATCAATACCTCCTGGTCTGGTCTGGTCCCCCTAGACACTGTCAGACTCGACTTAAAGTGATATTGTAATTTGGTAGAACGCTTTCATTTTTTTTAGTGCACATATCACCGTAGAGCATGGTGAGTGGCAAACCACCAACGTTGCCATTCTTGGCCATCATCAGCATTTTTGTACTTTTATTTTGAAAACCTACTCTAGAAAATCAGCTGTTTGACCGTATCTACAAACAGCAAAAAGCAGATCCAGGTAATACTGTTTCACTCTGCACCCCAGATTAAACTTTTTTTTGTAATTACCTTTGTTCAGAGCCGCGGGAAAAAAGCCTAAGTGCCGATGGTGACAGGGAATCCCCAGTGCAGCTTAAGGTGGAGGTTGACTGCTCCTGTACTTCTGTGTAAGCTGAGCAGTGGAAATGTTTTACCAAAGGAAATATAATGTTTAGACACTGCATATGTTAAATAGCTTGGGACTTCCATCTCGTATTGTTGAGTATTTACTGGAGGTGGAATGCTTCACAAAACTCATGGTTCACTGTGTACCTCAGTTTTGGGTCACTGTTATGTACATTTTTTGGTACATCAAGGGAGGAAAATTCCACTGCCAATTCAAATATGCTTGTTGTGTGGCCTGTCAGAATAACAATAGAGGAATGACAGAACAATAGAGAAAACCGTTCAGTCCTTTGCATCCTTCGCTTTGCACTTTTTGCACTTTGTACTTTGGTACATTTTTGGGAGCAGAGCATGGATGAAAAGACTTCTCTGCCTCTTTTTGTTTAGTTGTGTGTGGGGTCAATCCTTTCTCTCTTCAGTAGGTAAAGCATTATATCATTTTCACTTTTCCAACATGTACCATCACAGTTTGAGGAGTTTTGGAGGAGTGACATCAACCTCATTAATTTACAAGGAGGTGATTGAGAAGATGTTGCGGTTGATACAGCCACTCCACTGAGAGAAAATCACTGGCAGGATCTTACACAGATTCACCGTTTACCTCTGTAACCCACACATGAATGTTTTAGTAGCTCTTTGGGATTGGATGCAGAAATATACTTCTGCTGTTGTAGAAACAGTAACTCTTTGGAAACAACTCGCTATTAGTTTAAGAGGTATCTATTCACAGACCGTTGTGGAATTTAAGGTGGCATTTATGCGTTAGCAGGCCGGTGAAGAGGGTCGCTGACACTGGCAGTTAGCCAGCAGCGGGTTTCACTCGGTTTAAGCTTGTTTCGCCAATTAGTAATATCATTAAATCCAATGTTATCAATTCACTTGCGCCTCCCCAGCTGAGGATGGCTTACCAACATATGCATCCTCAGAAGTGTTCCTCTTTCTGTGTGCCACAATATTGAATTATTGGATTTGGAAGGAGTGACAATGAATTATGGAGCCAAAAATGTAATTAAAATGTTCCGTCTGATGCGATTAACCCTGCCTCGTCCTTGCCCTCATTGTTACTTACTGTACTTAAACTGCAATAAACTGGTTTAGCTGGCTCAGCTGCTTTTAGCCAGCCTTGGCCACACGCAGTGTTTTGGTCAAAGTTTGACGCACACCTCACCGATGTGAAAATGGAAATCAAGAGTGTTCTGCTAGAGCTGTCGGGTTTCTTATGAATGTGTGGCAGCGTTGTTAACAGGCCCTTTGATTGAATTCCCACCTCCGGACTGGACTACTTCCCATGTCTCCTACTTCATAAGCGTGTCTTTTATTGTCTTGGGAGAGGATCAGTTCTCCAGGCTTCGAGTTCCTCCCCCACAGCTTTCATGCTGCCCGTTTGAATGAACGAGAGCCCTGCGCTAATTTACTTATGTGTTTAAATGGGTCAGAGATTGCTTTATTCAAGCCAGGAGATATACTCTGCGTGTGTGTGTGTGCGCGTCTTTCTGCATGTGTGTGTGCCTTTGCATCTTCATCTTCATCTTCATTTTCTAATCTCTGCACTGCATCCCTCATCCCATCACGCGGGCTGCATTAAAGCGCTGTTTTTTAAGGTCATAATGTTTTTATCAGAATTTGCCAGCAATCCATACTATTGTGAGTAGAAAATGAGATCAGACTCTTCTTATGGGCAGATAGGCGAGGAGATCTTGTTGCAGGCGATCTCAAGCTGAGACAGCAGTGAACTTTGAGCCTGTAGTGAAATAAATCTTCAGCGAGGAGATTCACATCACCACGTATTACTAAGAAAACACGCAGCAACTTAGGACGACCTTGGTTTACACTCCAACTTTTCTGTCAGTTGTCTCGCTCTTTGTTGAGTTTGTTGCAGTACAGATTCCTCTGCATTGCTGTCTGCGGCTCTCTCCTTCTCCCCGTTCTCTCAGCTGCGCTCTTCTTCTTCTCCTCCGCAGGAGCGCGGTCGCGGTCGGCCACGGCTGCTACTGCCTGGCCCTGCTGCGGTCCGTGCCGGCGGCGGCCTACATCGTGCTGGTAACCGCCCTGCGCTACCACCTCTTCATATGGAGCGTCTTCTCGCCCAAGCTGCTGTACGAGTCCATGCACATGCTGCTGACCGCCGGGGTCTGCCTCTTCTTCAGCGCCATGGAGCAAAGCCGCAGCTCCGGCAAGTGAGACTGAGGATCTTCCAACAGGCAAGGGGCCCAACGCAGCCTCTTGATCGCCATGTGTAAGAAATGCTCTCTTTCAGACTGATATACAATACGGTTACACTCTTTATACAGCGTGCTTATCTCTTCACAGTATGCGAACATACGTCAGAAAGTGGATTCTCTGTACATTTGCAAAAAATAACTTCGCATTGCACTTATATTGTATTTTTGTGCACAGCCTATTTAAATATTTCCTTCTTTCCGAGAAGAAAAGAAATGTTTGTGGATGAATAAAAAGTGAAATGACACAAAGAGGATTTTTGACAAAGGACAACTTTTTTTACACATGGATAAATGACCTCAGGGACTAGTGAACGATGAGCTGCATAAGTGTTTGGACAACAATGTTTTGGTTCTGTTCTCCATATTATTGTAGATGAGACAGGATCTATTGACGTACAGACTGGATATTTTCTGCCGTATCAGATGAGCAGTTAAGGAACCATGGCCCTTCTACTTCATAGTCTCCTCATTTCAAGGTGCTGGAAAATATTTATACATTAAGATTAGATTTACAAAGTCGTCATTTTAGTATGTAGTCAAACGTTTTTACTGTACAATAAGTTCAGGAGGTCTGCAGCCCATGAACATCACCAGACATTTTCTGCCTCACGTTCTCTTTCCAGCCTTTTTTCATTTCAGGGCATCAACGAGGATTTAGCTGCGACTCTGCCTGGCACCAAATTATTCTGAGGCAGTATGTAGTAAACGCTTAGCGCAATTAGTATAAGTAAACAAGGTTCGGTTATCACGTCGGCCTTAAATCATCATGCTTCTACGGAGCTTAAAGCTTGCCATAAATAAGTTTAATGCGTTTTTTTTCTCCCTGCTACATTTCTTATTGAATTCTACTGAGGTGGGTTGGTAAAAAGTCACTAAAACAAAGCTCAGAGTTATAAAAACCAGTTTCAAATCATCGTGCTGCTGCTTCAAGGTAGACAGGAATGACTTAAGTACCTTTCCCCCTCTCTGTTGTTCTTATTTTTCCCATATAGCTCAATAAGAGACACAGTAAGGAGAAACAGTTTGAGGCTTGAAGCTGCCTGATGATTCGACGCTTGTTTGACTCCTCAGACCGTTTGTTTACTTCTTCTCATTTACCCAGCTCAACCCTCATAAATATACATTGAAATTTGGAAAAATACAAGTTACACAATTTCAAGAGTCCGGGGATGTTTACGGGTTGCAGACTTCTAGAAGTAAATCTGCTCGTTCAATATCACTGAAAATACATTTAAAGTAAAGCTGGCAAGTGAGCTGGCAATCACCCAAAGTAATAAGAGCGTGGAGCCAAAACGGCAAACAATGCGTTGCTGTCCAAGTGCTTATGGAGCTCACTGCATTATTTTAATATCTACCTGATTGCTTTGACTTGAAAGCGGAATCAGGAAATGCAAATGTCCATGCAGCAGTCACATCAAGGAGCGGCGTCCAAGTCCCATCAAACTGTCTGTATCTCATAAACTGATTGTCACCAAGTTTGTCCATTTAATCCGTATCATAATACCATAAAATATGTATTCCCACATGCACAACATAGGACTGCAGTATATAAATTGAATGGTGACAGTACCAAGTAAGAGCAAAGACATTCATTCACGTTGTCATTTTGCTGAGTTATGGTCAATACCTTAATGAAAAGCGACAAAAACCCGTAAGCCGATGCTCGGGTCCTTGTGCATTATTAGCTGATGGTGTTTTGTCGGTTCTTACATCATTACGCTTTGGAGATTCATCCAGGAAAATGGAAGAGGAAAGATTTGTTAAAGCTACAATATGCAACTTCTCACCTTGAGGCGGTGTGTGAATTGTAAATTTCCCTCCCCAACACTTGTCACTCGCCTCAGGCTGCGGTAACTGACATCTGTAAAGCCGTCTCAGGCTTTGAAGGAGCAGGCTGTGAACGCAGGCGATGAGCAGTAAAAAAAAAAGAAAAGAAGAAATCCTGATGTTCACAGTGGTTTTGAACAGGTCTTGACTGATGCAAGACGAGCTTCTTTCTTTTCTTACTTTCCTTCATTGTAGTTGCCGCTGTGACTTCTTTACTCTGTGGCTGCTAGCCTCACCTTGGTAGCCACAACTAGTTCTCTGCTGGCCACGCCCACAGAAAATGGTACACACCCCAAAACATCATTGAACAGCCAATTTCAGGCAAACTGGGAGGTGCAGGCACGTACGCACACAGTCACAGTGAAACAGACTGGTAATGCAGAGAAAATATCCTGTTTTTTCATTGTTATTTTGATGTGAAAAAAGTTGCATATCGCAGCTGTAACACCTTCACAGGCTCCGAGTGTTTACCTCTCATTTGCAGCGCAGCTCCGGCGTACTTAGCACCGCAGCCTCCAGGCTAGGTGCAAAAGCAGTGATTTGTAGAATTAGTACACTCATAGCTGTGAGGCGACCGGGCTGATTAGAAGAGTAAATCCTTTCTCAATTGACAGCATAAACTGTCAGGTAGCTTCTGAAGTAAACAAGGGCTCACATAGACTTCAAAGAAAACTGGGGAAATAGTTCATGAGCTAGATAGCAGAGTCTTCATCCCTCGTTCTGTCCGTGTCCGGCATGTTTCTTCTATGATTGTAATTCTTCAAATGGCTGTGGCACTTTCAGAAAATGTAGATGGAGCAGCGATATATATTTTCTCAGATGGACACGTAGTTCATTCTGAGAGATAATAATGAATGTCGGCGGTGTGGAGTGCCCAGTAGTTTTTTTTGCAGTGCTGAAAACAAATTATGCTTGAAAGAAGAACATTCCCACTGCATCTCTCATCAGCTTCCAGGCACTAAAATGAAAGCCGGTTCTATTGGGGCTGAGAAGCTGCCATAATACTTTGGTACACCAAAGTTGATTATATCATTAAAGTGGTAATCTATAAGATTCTTGTTTTTTGTATTTAGTCTCCATCTTTGTTGCTCAGCCTCATTGCTGTGGTGTTTCTGCACTGCTCTTCCCAGAGAGCACCTGTCAATCAAACAGTGTGGGCGGAGCTTGGATTTTCTGTTGATGCAGTTTGAGTTTCTTTTCTTTGTCTGTTCAGTCATGGTGGCTATCACTGCTCATGCTAACTACCCAGTTCTTCTACCAGACTCCAGCACTTCTGGAGGGAGCTGCCAGACACCGGCTGTTAGGAACAGCAAATGGAAAAGCTTTCATGAACTGGCTATATGTTGAATCACTGTTGTGTTATATCAATCAGACAGAGAGTAGAAAAACAGACATTTATTTAATTTATTTATTGATATGAAAATGTGTGGAGCTGGATAAAAATAATACTCATGTCCATCTGGTTGGAAGAATGTCAGCATGTATTAGGCCCCGTGTCACCAAAGACCTGTGAAAAAAGCGCTGGCGCCGTGAGCGCTGAGCCTGTTCTCGAGTTGAAACTATTTCAACTTTTCGTAAGCCCACCGCTCGTCAATATCACTTCAGCGTTAGCTAGGCTAACGTTTAGCATAGCAACAACACCAGGAGACGTTGTCTCAGCGCTCCCTGCTCCAGTGCTCACCAGCACCAGCGCTTCAAGCGCTCAACAGGTCGGTTGGTGGACACGCCCCATTAGAGACACATTTCCATGAATTGAAATTAGACTGCTGTTTGTGTATACTTTTATAACTCCATCTACATAGAAATAATACATTGTTTTTACATGTTTCAATTTACATTTACGCTGAATTTATTGAGTTACAGTCAAAGTTGTGAATTAATCAACCATTGTGTCGGAGCGAGGTGGCAGCACTTTTCTTGGTAGTGGAATAACTTGCTCCAAAATTTGGTGTCACAAGATCCATTTGAAAGTGTTAAAATATATATTTATATTGTCAGAATACACCTGTATGCCTATTTCATATGCCTATCCTATAGAAAAAAATGTCAAAATTGTATCAAGATTTTTCTGAAATACCGAGAACTGTTTCTTTCTGACCTTTTTTTTTAGTCTATTTTTATTTATTGGTTTGTTTCTTCATTTGGAAAAAAGTCAACAACTGTAGGAAACAGCACAAACAGCTGCAGCGTGTGCTGCATCTCAATGTTTTAAAATCCTTATAATGTCCCACCACACTTCATGCATTTTAATAGTAACTATGCAATTCAGCCAATATTATGTGTTTGTCTCTGTAATCCCTTTCGCTGTATGTTTGCTGTTTTAACTTATGAAATTACCACTGAACGTTAAAATAAGTGATTTCCTTTTTTACCTACCTTTATCTAATTTATATGTAGCTTTAATGGAGTTGGGTTTTGGACTGCTTTTTTCCCTGCGACTTTCTGCAACCAATGTGAAAAGGAAGAAAAGTGACAGATGGATATTAACCAAAAAAACATTTTTAAATCAAGGATCATTCTTTGAGGGAATTAATTCAATCCATTTGTGTCCCTGATAATGAAATAAATAAATTTACAATGCTGCATGCTGTCTTGATTTTGTCGGTTGTCACAAAGTTTGGTTGAACATTAAAACATTTTTAAACAACAGATACTTCAATATAAGTTCATGAACGGTCATCCTGTAATATCAACGATTTGATGCCTATTAAATTGTCTTCCAGCTCCGGTGGATGGATGACAGGCGATGCACTTTCACTGAAGTTTCTCCTGTCAAATTTTCCTACTGAATTCGTAAAATTGGACAAGGCACCATTTTTCTGAAAGTGCACCCAGCATATCTTCACATACAGTAGTGGGAGGATGATAATTTAGTAATAATCATCCTCCCATCCACCCACTTAATCATTCTTTTATTTCTCCAGGATCTGGACTCATTAAAGCAGCCGCACATTTCATGCTACGCTCACTCCTGAGTGGGAGTCCCTCCTAAAACCTCTAAAATGCGATGCGCCGGAGATGTATTAGTGCCCTGATATCAGGTTTGTTGGGGGGGGAAAAGGCTGAATTACAGCAATTTTGAATGGAACACGTCGTTCAGAACCCAGAACTAAAGTGAAGTCTGAGTAACAGATCATAATGTTGTATTTGCCACTCGCAGCATATCACCCAAAATGAGACATGGGTGTTTACTTTGTACTATTGCACATTTCATTTTGAATTCTATACCTGTAAATACATTTCTAGAATTAACTTTTTGTTTTGATAAAGTTCAGTACTTTACGCAATTGCATTTTTAACTTATTTCATGCCACAAAATGTGCTAAAAGTCAAGGGTTGAACCAACTTTTTTGCACTTTTTTCCTTCTAGGTTTTCTGTTATTTTTAATCCAAGCTGTCTCTTTGCCTTTGCCCTTATTAGCTGAGCCTCATGGACAGTATAGCATGTAAATCACCCCTCTAGTGGTACATATGATATAAGCCTTCATGCTCAGAAAAAAAAACCAAGGAGAGTGTTGTTGGGATTTCTGTCTTGGGTCAGATGAAACCAAATTTTCTCTCCCATTTTTGCCCTTCTTGTCAGAAAACAGAGGAACACCTTCCTGACAATCTGATCTGAAGCCAAGACATGCTTGTTTCTCCTCTTTAACCGGCTCGACGTTGGGAAAACTTGATGTGAAAGACAGAAAAACACACTCTTGCAGATGTATTGGTTCCAGCTTGTATAAAGTGTTTCTCCAGGCTGTCTGACTCCAGCCTTGTACGCTGGATTTTGAACTTTCCTCAAAGCTGTCTACAGTTTCGGACTGCAAATCATCTGATGTTTCGAGATCACAGGAATAAAAAACTCTTTATGAGCTCAGTATAAACGGTAGCCAAGAAAGCCAGACCGTGTTTGATCAAAATTGAGATGGAACCAAAGTGATAAAAAAAAATTGATGTTTGCTCCCGCGAAGGGAAACAAAACATTTGAAAACGACGGTTCTTATTGTTACCGCTGTGTGTGATGTCTCTTTAAATCAGCAGACACCTGTGTTTGTGTGTGTCTGACAGGGTAGAAATCATGTTGTCATAAATCAGTAAGCACTTTGCGCCCGGGGTGTGAGGCCTCTTCGGCGTCTACGCCGTCGGAATACATATTTGAAGCGTTATTGAATTGTGCGCGGGCTCCTCGCTTCGCTTTTTTTAATCTGAAATGAGGACTAACCGCGTCTGGCCATCTAGGCAGAGAATATAGAGCTAATTACAGGAGTAGACCAGCTGGAAAACTAAATTGAAGTTGTGCCTTTTGAGTCGGAGCATCCCCCCACCCCCTCCCCCACCCACTGTGAAACCGACCTTACCTCGATTGCACCGCGCCGCTCTTTTTTTGCCGCTCCAGGAGTTGCTCCTAAGTGGCAGATGGCGGCGAGCCAAAGAGGTTATTGCGAGTTTAGAAACTGCCTCCCTGTGAAAACACGGCCACCGTGCGAGCTATTGATCGACGGGACGGCTCATTCTGTGGCTGCACGCTCGGCCCAGGGTTCCCCCCCCCCCCGTTCTCCCCTCCGCTGCGTCTCCGCCATACTTTCCTCCCCGTTTCCAGTCGAGTGCGAGGAATCACAGCTCGCTAAAACTCCACTCGGGCTGTTAAGAAGCCCGGAGGGAAACACTTGCCGTTTTCATTAAAAAAAAAAAGAGGATTACTGGCTTGATTTACACAGGATTTGAGAATCAGCTTGTCGGCCTTATGTGAAGCAGATTTTGACTGACTGGATCAAGATCCTTTCAATGATAGATAAATACAGCCAGACTTCTCAGGGTCTGTGTCCAAGTCTCAGTGAAAATGTTACGGAATTGATTCTGAGCTGAAACCCTGAAAAGTTTGAAAACTGTCAGGTGGGTTGAGAACATTCATATATAACGACTAGATCTACAGAATAATCTAGCAATCACACTTTTCGAGGGAGTTTTAGGTGAGGTGGGAAATACGGCACTCATGCAATTTTGTCAATATTAATGACAGGAAGAGCTAACTAGCCAGGAGTTAGCTATAATATGAAATAGCTTGCCAGCAAACGGTGCTCATTAAGTCGGCGGAGAAGTGGGCCAAACAGACAGCTGGGCAGAGAGGGTTTGGGGCTTATACCGAGTAAAGAAAAGATAATTAAGTAGTAACAGTGAGGCAGAGCATGCGTTCAGTAGTATTTTAGCGTGCCACCATGCGAGATCAGGCAGTTTGGAGTCATGAATCCAGCTGTAAGTCCAAGCCAGTCATTAAAGGGGCACTAAGTAATCCATGACTTTTATCGACCTCTATTGGCCACCAGTAGGAATTACAACAACATCGAAGGAACATAGCTCCTCCTAAACAAAGCCCTCCCGTCCCCTTGAGCTACAGTGGCCTGTAACTGACACAAACGATAAAAGTCACATTGTCAAACTGGAAGAGCAAGCTAGCTTATTGGAGCAGAGTTCCAACACAAATGTCTGGTGAAGAGGTAATACATCACCACGCCAAATACTGGAATAATAATACCGCTTTGTCATTTGCTTTTTTGGCTGGAGAGCGAAGCTTTTGTGATGCCGGTCGCTCGCTCGCAGCGCCGTCCTCCATCACCGAGCGGTAAATGCCAGGAGGTGGAGGGGGGGTGGAGGAGGGATGGAGGGGGGGGGGGGGGGGGGGGGGTTGGGAGTGTCTTGAAAGGCCAGTGGGTGGGGAGTTTTTGTTCCAAAACAGAGGACTGGCCAGAAAGTGAGTTTTCAAAGCCAGAACTCGCAGCACCTGGTGAAGTAATCATTGAGTCATTAGTATTGATCAGCAACCCAGTCAACCCCACACAGATAAATTCTTGTCATTTTGTGCTATGGGGGTTGAAAAAAAATGTCTCTGTACATATTTGACATCCTCATCCTCACATCAGCGATTGTATAATTAGATGTTGGATGCACAATTAAAAACGAATAATGCTGCTGCTGATATACATCCATCACAGTTAAACATTTCACATACATAGTGCTGCAGTGAGGAACTCTCAGAGAGCACGAGACCGACGTCAGTGAATCATTTCCAAGCTGGTTGTGTTATCACAACTTCACTGAGCTGTGTGACACCTAGCACATATATATATATATATATATATATATATTATGTGATAATATAGTTTCAAACCATATCATACAGTATGTAAAAGCTACAGTTAATTCCATGAGTTATGCTGTGTCACTCTATTATATATGGAAATAGTCATAAGAGTTAGAGGAACTTGCATCTAAGTCACTGTTGATGATGATTGTAGCACACCCACATTGGAATATACTAATCACTCTTTTATTATGAAAGCATGGCGGATGCTCGATGATGCCACGTTTTCATAATGCTTAAGCTGTTTTTCCTCATTGTCAATTCAGTTTTAATGAGCGCTCTTAAACTGTTGTTCCAGCAGCAGTAACGATTCAGTCAGAGAGAGGGGAAAATGACAAATCAGAAACTACAGAATGCTTCAAAGAGAGGAACAAGGAAGAATATCAAGCCTATGAGATACAGTATACTGGCCCAAGCAAGTCTAATGGCTCGGAAGCTCACACATAGGTAATGAAGCAGATTTTTTTTGTCAGGAAAGGCCCGATGTTGGCTTTTAAAAGCCGCTGGAGCTTTTCCAGACGCAACTTTCCCTGGCAGCTCCGCACAGACAAATGGATGTGTGTCTAATGAAAGGCTTTTAGGGGGTATTGATTTTTTTTTTGCCATAACTATGGCCGGGTTGTTTTGCCCTTGACATATATTCGAATGAGTATGCAGATGGAGGAAAAATATTACGCAGAATATCCCTCTGTGTGTGTGTGTGTGTGTGTGTGTGTGTGTGTGTGTGAACCCCTTTGCCTCTGGGTGCCTCTTCGCTTCCCTCTCTGCGGCAAGACTATTATTTTCTCTGAGAGCGATTACAGGAGCGATGCTACAGCGTTTAAAAAGTTATTACACACAATAGAGCTAATTGCCTAAGCCGGTCTCAGGTCCTGCGGAATCTATTCTGTGATGTCACTTCCTCACCTTGGGGCTCCAGCCGCCCCCCCCCCGCCCCCCCGCCCACTCCTCCCGGCTCCCTGCACATCATTCATCCCCCAATATCTGCAGTGTAATCACTTGTGCAGAAACCCTCCCTCATATTCCTCCGAGTGAGGAACTTTGAGATGCAAGTCAGCGCTTTTTTTTTTTTTTTTTTTTTTTACTTTGTGTGACCAGTGCCGGAGGCTGTCATTACACTAATGCAGCGCTGCTATCCAACAAAGGATCTGCCACCAGGAGGAAGAAAAAAAGAAGAAGCAGAAAAAAAAACTCCAGACCGCGGAGAACACAGATCTTAGGATAATAGACTGCCCTACATTATGTCCTGACGTGCCTTTGCTTTTTTTAAAATGGGCAATTACTCATCATTATGCCTCTCAAACAGCAGAGGGAAAAATGTATTGTGTTGCAGACTGCGGATCAGAAGCTATCTGGAAAGACACAGTTCAAACATTTATGGAGAATGTCAGCTACGGATACACGTGTTGGTGACAATTTAAAGCGATTTTGACTTTCCATTAGTGATAAAACCAGCGATAAAACACACCTGTCGTTAATACAGCAGCCCCGGCAAGCTTCTTTATGATTTTACTGGCATGTTTTGGATTTGGGGGCTAAAGGTTAGAGAAGTGGGCTTGTAGCCAAAAGATCAGCAGCTGGGAAAATGAATGAAACCATTGAGCAAGGCACCAGTAGACAAGACACAACCAGTAGAAGGCACTGGTTATACTGGGCAGCTCCCAGTATGAATGTGAAGCAGGGTGTTGGATAAAAAGAGGTTATAAAAAAAAAAGATTGACTGTGTAATCTGGGGTTTCCTTAGCAGGTGATCTTTAACTACTACTACTACCTTCATGCTAGAGAGCAGGTTATAAAGGCCTGCTATAGTGTCACAGTTTGTATTTATTAATAGCCTTCCACAATTACAATCCATTTGAAAATCCATTTTCCTTTTAAAGGTGATATGTGCTTAGCGTTCTCACTCCATCATAATCACATCTAATGGAGCTGCATCTAGAAACATATTGGTGAGACGGAGTCACACTAAACTGATCGGACTCTTCTTAAAGTTGGATGTTTTCCACTGGGTTGATGTGGCCAAGAAAATGTACTGTTGTTATAGATCCGTGGTTTTCAAGCTATGGGTCGTGACCCGGCGGTGGGTCCCGACTGGGATGACTGGATGAACGCAACAAAACCAAAAAATGTGTTGAAGGTGAATGCAGAATGTGACATCCAAGTGAAGAATGACTTGTTTACAAATTGGACAGGTCGTGATATATATATTATCAATAACAATGTAGTAATTATGAGCTAACAGACATAATGGGGGCTGATTTAGGCAAGTTGATTTTGCATTGAGTGCAGCCCAGTCTATATTCATATTCACTCAGTGGTGGGAATAAAAATAAATGTTCTTTTTCAGTTTCAGAAAACTTCATCATTTTGCTTTTCGCCTGTCAAATCTAACCCCAGAGCAAAATAATCTCCCCCAGTAATCAGTGCAGTAGATTTTAGCAGTAAATGTCAGAAAATGTTAGTCATAGATTGTTTCTTCTCTGCAGGCCTACAAAAGCTTAAAGATAGAATCAGCAATTTATTTGACCATCTAAATTTTGTGTGTACTTTCATGAAGAGTTCGACTTGCAGATAGAAAATATTTTTTGGAACTTTTCTTCAGCTGAATTCCTCAAAATGCAGGAGTATTTGACATATTTCACATATTACAAATGTAAAGGACCCTTTTGCATTGTGAAAATCCATGTAAAACTCATGCTTAGCTGTCACAAACTGTCAATCCTTGCATCTAAAGCTTCAATCCAGTAAATCACAGTGCAAACAAAGCCAGCACTGCAGTGACAAGGCTTCAACATGGGGGAGATCCCTCGTAGCATCACAGATTGGTGCTTCATCAGCAATTTATTTGACCCTCTTAACTTTGGGTTTATTCACACTACATTAAGTCTCCTAAAGATCCCATTCAAACGCAGTGGGATAAAACCAAAATGAAGCCAATTTCCCTCAGACCGTTTCCATCTCATTCTGACTTCTGTCATAAAACATTCTCCCGAGCCCCTTGCATATTAAACGTATGTAACAGAAGCCCGAGTGCCATCACATCAGCTGGAGCGCTCGCTAACCTTTAGAAAATGTGATAATTTGAGGAGATTTTCGAGGCGTTCGGCGGCGACAGTCAGCGAGGAGCCGGGAAAAAAATTGTTCTCAGCTACTTCCTCGGAGCTAAATTGGCCTCGTTGGATTTTACCCCCGCTGCTCTAGAGTCGGATCTTCATGAGCCTTAAGGTACATGATGTCTCGACGAGCGCTGAGGTGAGTTTTGGAGGATGAGGGGCCTTGAGGCGGAGAGTTAGGTTGAAATCACACCGGTCTAAAAAAGATACATGTGGATTTGTGCAGAGAGAGGCTCCGTCTGAAGGGGGCTAGGTGTTGCTTTTCCCTTTGTTCTGAGCATCTGTCATAAATCCTTGGACCAGCCTCTTGTTCGGTGGTTGCTTTTCATCGAGGCCGGCTCACTCATTAAGCCAGATGCGATGCTGGCTGACCTGGGGCCTCTTTCGCCCAGCGCTCCAGGTTTGGAGAGTTGCTGCTGGCAAGGGCAACCTTCTTTCTGCTTTTTGGAGCGGTCTTTTATTTTGAAAGGGGTTTGAAGCTGCTCTGGTTGCCTGTTAGTGGACCGAAACCCTCTCCGGTGGCTTTGTTTGTATCTTCCACCGGACACCCAGCCATGAAACTTTTAGGCCGCTTTTGTTTTGTGCGGTTGGCTGTTGAGTGAATTTTAGGTTATTGCAGGTTTTTTTTTTAGCTCTATTGTTTTTCTTTTTTACCGACAGTAAACTTTGGAGGGAAGAGAACAAGCGGCTCTTTTAGCTCTGTCACGCAAAGCCCAACCTGAGCAGAATGAGTGAGTGGAAAGCATCACCGCATCATTTGAACAGGATGAGACGAGGCTCAGTAAACTGCTTCTCCAAGTTTTCTCTGTCAAAGGCGTTTGACCCGGGCCTCTCATCAGAGAGCTTCAAATTGAGGGAACCCTACCATTTAGATTAAATTCCCCCCAGAATGGTGTTGTCTAATGGCGTGGCAGTCAGATCTATCATCAGAATAACCATTTCCTCCGTGTTGCCGCGCTTAACTGGCGAGCTAACTTAATCACAGCGAGGTTGAAAAGGTCCTGACGGTCTGGGGGGAACGTGATAAGGATCCATGCTGAGAGACAATGCGCTAACTCGCGTGCGCTCCAGTTAATAAATCATTTCAAATAAGCTCTGGGAAGCACCGATGCACCATTTGAGTCTTTTGAAAACTGGTGGAAAACAGTGTAAGAGCGCCTTCGGCCTGTATCGCGTCGGGACAGCTTGGCCCATTTGGGAGTGCATTAAAGGGTCCCAGATGTGGGGGATTTTTGATCATCGCCCTCCTGCTACTTTCAAGCAACTGTCAAATGTGTTATGGTGTGTTCAGGCTCACTGACATCAAACAGAGAGTGTCCCTCAGCTTGCAAAAGGGGAGCTGGTCCATTCCGCTATACTCATATAAGCAGTGCTATGAATATGAACAGTTTAAAGAAACGATTTTACAGGCTTATTTGATCTATTGTGTCATTTGGACCACACTGGCCTTTAAAGTGGATACAATTAAAACACAGTGTAAGATGCTCAGCCCTTTGGAGTCTTTTTGTCATCATCATGGCATAACAGCTGTTTGCTCCTGATGTTTTCCTGGACATGGATTAGAAAATAACTGATTTGTGTCTTCTAACATGAATAGGCTACTTTTGCTGTTGGGATATTAGAGAGGTAAGAACCAAAATTTAGTGAGGAGATTATTCCAATAAGAAAGCACAAAGGGGAATTGAGTGAATCCCATAGGCCAGCACTCTAACAGTCAGCAAAACAGCATCCAGACAACAGTTGGTTCCAGCCTTAGCAAATAAACACTTCAGATATGGTCAACGGGATTTCCACCAGCCACTGCCAGGAGTTTCACGACATCCACTGCGGTTAAATACACTTTTTATTCACATGTAAAAATGTTGACAGCAAACATTCAGAACACAAATTCTGCTTTTGTTATAATTAGCAAGCTGGTCTGTTGCGTTTTATGGGTCTCGCTCTGCCTGCACCGGGCCTATGTGTTACTCCGATCCGCTCATCTACATCGGTCTGACGGGTGGTCTACAAGAAGCTACCGAGAAACCAGGCGGGTGGTGTAAGAAAATAACATGAGAAGGAATCAGCTGAATTAAAACCCACTACTATTGTCCTTCTGTGTAACTTACTGGCTTTTTGTCGGGGTTGTGTGATGGATTGGGGGTGGGGGGGCGGGGTTGTTTAAGCACAAAAGTCTAGTGATTGTCACAGCGGAGGAAAGCACTGCTGGGCCGGTCCAGGAGCGGCTATGTGTTGCATGCCTCGGCGGGGAAAATGTCTTCGTATGCGGGCGGCAGCTCGCTGGGGAGCGGGTAGGAAAACGGATAGGAGTGATTGAGCTCCGGATCCGTGGGCGAGTATCCCGGCAGCTCGATGGACGGGTGTCCCCCGCATTGCACTTCGGCGCCCGTCTCGTCGAACACGTTAAAAACACCCAGGTTGATGTACGAAACCGGCTGGAATTCAGCTGAGGAAAAGTCCCGCTCCTCGCTGAAGAGCATCGCCCCGGCGCTCTGCCGCTGGGACTGCCGGCTCCGGTAGAACTGCGCGGTCTTGTACCGTTTGATGATCAGCAGGTTGACGAGCCCGAGGAGGCACTCCAGGGTGCTGAGCACAGTGGAGACGACCAGACTCCGTTGGTAATCCTTCAACTGCTCGCAGGCAGGGTTCACCACCAGAGAGTGGAGGCAGTAGTGTGAGTATTTCCTCTCCACCAGGGAGACCGTGTCTCCGTCCACCACCGCGCCGGAGAAGGCGGTGAGGACTCCCAACAAGAAGACCACAACACCGAGGAGAAAGAAATTCCTGCAGCCGGGCTTGTCCATGCAACAGAGCAGCGCCGAGCCCAGGAGCACCTGGCCGATGCCCACAAGTATCCCGGAGTAGAAAGCCCCGGCCGCGGCGCCGAGGTGGAAATGCGCCTTCACCGTAGATCCCAGCGAGATGCATTTTAATCCAACGACAACTTCGCTGAGGGCGCACACGAAGAGGAGGGCGCTGGAGAAGACGGTGCACAGTCCTTTGCCACTCAACTTCATTATATTCCACCTCTGCCGCGCTCGATCCCTCTCCTCCCTCCTTCTTCATCCTCCTTCGTCCTCCTCGTCTCCTCTGGAAGCACTCTCACATTGGGACATCGTCCGCCCGGTGACTCCTCCGGTTCAGAACGGGTGATCCGCGCCGCTGTTGCGTCTCTCTCGCATCTCTCCCCGCCGCTCCGCACACACACAAGGGGGGATATATAAATAATTAATGGGGGAAGAACGCGTTCTTTTTCTGCAGTTGCCTTATCGATAATCCATATTCAAACCGAAACGGGTAATGATCACTTTTCTCTCCCCCCCACCCACCTCCGCCACCACCGATGCCCTAACCGCCCATCCGCAGCATTAGACCGGAGAAGCGCTCTCGCAACCAAAAGTTTGTTTTTTTTCTTCTTCTTCTTCCACGGAGAGCGAGTCTTATCTGCAGTCCTCCAAGTCGCCAGATTGAATTGTGTTTTTTTTTTTTTTTTTGGCAGAGGGAAGGAGGCGGCTGCTAGAGACTTGAGGTGCTGTGGACCAATGACCCGCGGGCCTTAAAATCACTTACAGATTCCTATAGGGACTCACGGTATCCTCGATAGTGAGTTTATAGTGACATTTTCCTCAGTGATGTAGTGTAAAATAAAAAGGTGGATGAACTATCACCTCCACCTGGTGATCATCATAAAGAAAACCACCAATAGAAACAAAAATCACTTATATTTTCAGAGCAGAATTATTTTTTTACCCCCTTAAAAGCCATTATCCTTATATAACTTAGGCTACATACATTTGATACTACTATGAATTTACTTATAAAGATTTATGTCAACCTAAAAAGGTAAACTCAACTGCAATAAAAGTCGGGTAAAACCACCTCCCTGCTTTTCACACTCAATATGAATTATCTTCTATTTTATCTCTGTAATAGCCTATTCCTATACGATTTTACATGGAATGTGTAGATTTTCTGTGATATTTGTATGCTATCCTTATAGATTTTTATCAGACATTACTGTAGTTCTTTCTCGTAAGGGTTGTTGACTGTCTCTACCTTTCGGGAAAAATAAACAAATACATAAATAATAAATAAGTAAATATGAACGCTGCTGCTAGATGGATGGATGCTGAAGCTGTGCGCTGATGACCTCGGCCGCTGTCCGTGGTGCTGAAAACCTCCAGCCCGACTGGATTCTCCAACATCTTTCCTCTCAAAGAGCCTATATGGACGTAAGGCGTTTGAGAACTTCAGTCTGAGGAAACTGTACCGTTGGAATTTTAATTTAGCACAGATTAATTCACGTGTCAATATTACAGTGCGTATTATTGTTTAGAGAAACTCATCTTTTTGTTCCCAGAACACATGTAGGACATATGAGTCATCAAAAAGTCGATGTTGTAATGGCAAACAGCGCAGTTGATAGCCTATTGCCTGCAGTCTAAAGTCTCAAGTAAATGTTTCAGTATTGAGTCCAGTTTGTATTTCCCATTAAAAGACGAGTGTGACGCAGAATATACTTACATTTATTTATATATCACTTTAAAACTGTGTTAAAAAAGGCGTTACAAATGACAAATAAAGCCAATAAGAACATGATAAAAACGCCAGACATTTATTTTAAGCAGCAAATAAAATGAAAATAATGTTTATAGGTCCCTGTCTTTAAAATGTGTTTATAAGGAGGTGATTTAAAAGATGATAGTGACTTTACCAGCCTCAGCTCCTCTGAAGCCAAACAGCCCAGAGGCCAAAAGCCTCTTTACATTTGCTCTTGGCTAGCAGGGCACTGCTGGAGGATCTCAGGTTTCTAATCCGCCTCATAAGGGGTTAAAAGATCTGAGACGTGGCAAAGGAGCCGGAGGTCGCTGAACCCATCAGTGAAATCTCAAAACTAGTTCCGAAAGCTGACAGGGAACCAAGCGTGGAAAAGCTAAAAGAGGGGTGATATGATCCCAAGATGTGACCCGGTGGCAGAATTCTGCACAATCTGTTGGACTTTGCTGCTAGTTTCCAAATTCACTTGAACCTGGATGTGAAAATGGGGCAGAGGTTGAGGATAAAGGATGAATGTGTTGATGAAGCAAACTTCTCAGATGTATCGAATTACATCAGGGAAAGCCCACAGTGACTGTAGCGGTACAGCTTTCAGTAAGTGTGTGTGTGTGTGTGAGTCTAATTTGGTCATTACTGCTTTGCATAGGTAAGCAGATAAGGGAAGGTAGTGTGAATGATGTGTTGATCAGCTGATTGATCGATTGATCGGCCTCCAGTGGAAAGCCTGGCCATGGGTGTCTGTGCCAGTCTGGGTTTGTTCCTTGGCAGGGGTGCAGCTTTTGCCCCTGTCAGCACCGTCCAGGAGACCGACTGGAACTATCACCTTACATGCTTTGACCCAGCAGCAGCCAAGGAAAACAACATGGAAAACAAGAGGCCTTGCTGCATTCTTCTGTTAGAGCATTGGATGGTAATGGCCACAGCTTGTTGCTCAGCAGATTCAAGCATCTTTTCACAGTTATAATTTCAAAATGTGGGCGTCGTGAAGCCCTTTGAGACTGTAGCTGTGATTAAGGGCTGTACACACAAACGTGGAGCAGGCCAGCTCTCAGCCAGCTCACAACATTACAGAGTGAACACCTTCATGGTGATGGCAGGCACAGGTATGCATGCTCTCCACCCCGAGGGAGGCTATTGAATCCAATTGTCCAACAAATTTGATGAAGCAGAGCTTGTTAACTGCATGTATCTCCAATCAGCAACACAAGGGGACCCGGCTCACCTCCATAACACAGCCAATTGGCCGGTCATGGTCGCAAACCAGGATGATGCTGTTACTGAAGAGGAGAGTCATTCCCACTGTAATAGCTAACATAACATCGTGCAAACACTCCCCTCTCTGCTTGGGAAGCCTGCAAGACGGTCAGGGTAGACCATTACGAGAGCAGAATCAGGTAATATGTATGAAAATAGTTATTATTTTTATTAAATGTCAATATGCAAAAGCTTTTAAGGATCAGCATCAGGGCAAAAAGACACACTTTCACAAGCCGAGCCAGTCATAAACTTGGCCGACATACAGAATGATGCAAATTCCTCTCAATGTGGTGGCATCACCTCTTCCTCCACTCTGGTTAAGTACTGCTCTTTAAAACTTAAATTATTACATGTCATTGCCTGTGTGTATGTGTGTGAGTGCGTGTGTGTGTGTGTGTGTTTAGGGCACATTCACTTCAGCTGTGCCAAGAGGCAGCTGTGAAGAGACTGCTCCGGCATCTGAAATGCCATTTTTACGCCAGCAGTTACAAGAGCAGTGACAGGTCAGGCCTGTAAAACCCTGCGTTAGCCCATAAATATTAATGAATCCAGAGCCGTTCCACTGCTGGCTGGAACAAGGGAGAGGGGTTCGACCAGTCTTTGACCCGAACGGAGGATTCAACCAGAACCAGCGGGAAGAGGACCAAGCCCAGACAGGCAGGACGGAGACCAGAGAGAGAGAGAGAGAGAGAGAGAGAGAGAGGGAGACAGAGAGAGAGAGACTCAGGCCTGTGAGACGGAGGGGGCGGATGCAGCAGGAAGAGAGGATTTTGAGGAGAGGGGGTTTGATGTGAAAGAAGAGAGGAGGAGGAGAGCGAGGAAGCGAGGCGATCAAGGAGGGGGAGTGTGTATCAGTTTTCTGAGATATGGGGCCGATATTGGCCTTTTATTTAAAATCTGACAGTTAATGTCGTCCACTTCCGATATGATGATGGTTCCTCCCTGACCACAGATACATAAACAGTCTGGAAAACCTGACATGAAATTTTCTTTAGACTTTTTTTATTCATTTAGTCGTTTGATATAGTTTTTTGTAGAATATTTCTTCATTTAAAGGCCTAATGTAGACAGACAATTTCATTAGTCTGGGTTTCAATGGAGAGTTTTAGTGTCCCATGATGGTCTAAATGCTGGTTCAGAGGCTTTTCCACCCTGACAAGACTGAATCTTTGTCCATTTTTGGTATGAAAATGGAAAAAAATTAAGATATTGAATATTGGCACAAAACATTGGCAAAAACCCTTATCGGTCTAAATCCTAATCACTGCTACCATCAGTATTATAACCACCATTACAATCATCAATACTGCCACTACTTGTTACCATTGTCATAATCATTATAAAAAGAAACACAAAGTTAACTCAAGATTATTCCTTTGCATTATCTTAATCAAAAGTCAATGTAACTTTCATTTCTGTCACTGGTCCTTTTAATTTGCACTGCTTGATGTAATAATAGATTTCATTGCCAACTGAAAATCATTTTTCAATTAGTTTTCTAACATGGAGTGACTTTTAATCAAAGACCAAGAGTACCAAGAGTAGCAGTGGGGCACAGAGCGTCCACTAAGGGCAAAAACTGATTTGGGAGATTCTAACAATAGAACATGTTGCAGGCAGTGTATTCAACATCTCATTCATTTCTTTTTGTTATGCTTAAAAACTCTGAACTAAAATTATATCATTCAGGCGCTGGCTGGCAGTCTGGAGGCGGTAGATGCAGAAAAGTAGATTAATACCCACTGTACATTTTTCAGCACAAAATACCATCACAGTAATTGGTCAGCTGTGCCTTAAACAAGACGGATAGAGGCATTTTCTTTCTTAATGGATATCCATGTAGTTTTCATTAAAACATTCTTCCTCCTCCATTTCCACACCAGTCCAGGGTTGATGATGATGATGATAATAATGATGATTAGACTATTACAGTTGTACATGAGCAAGAATGGAGACGTGAAGATGAGAGAGAACAGTGTGTAATGATGATGATCACATTAACATCATAAAAGAGGTGAAAGTTGGTCATGAAACTTAGCGTTACAGACGAAATTTCATGTTTTTGTGAATATCGATTGTTTTCATATTGACAGAGAAGACTATCAGGCCTCATGAGTTAGAGTTTGCATCTGTGGGTTTGCTGTTTACATTCTCTATTGACTCGTATTGTGGACTTATTTATGAGCATTTGTGCCCCCTCAAAAATATTTTGGGCGCTGTAGGACCCTGATTTCAACCCTACTGTTGTTCGGCGTGAAAAATGCATGGCTGACTCCGCGATCAACCGAGAGAATGTAGAAACCCACACAGTATTAGCTGCCGCTTCCACCATTTGTGAGAAACAGATGTTCCAAAACCAAGCTGGGTCTTTGCCAGGTCTCTGCGCTGGTACACTAGTCTCCTGTTAATGCATGGTATCTTTGCTGCGCATGCATTTTAAAAAAAGAAGTATCCAGTGGCATCACAAGCAATTATGATAACTACTGTTGTGGGCATCGCTCATGGGCAACAGGTAGGAGACAGGAGTCGTTTTACTGCGGCCGGTGTGTAGAGCGGTCTTCTTCACCTGAATTTAATGATGTAGAAATGACTGTAGACTGCTAGGGAACTAGGAGGTTTGTTTGTGTGGATGTGTGCTGTGTGTGAAGGGGAAAGGAGGGAGGGGGTGTTGGGGTGCACTCCTCTGGGTTGGGTCTAGTTAGTATTTTGTTGGGAGGCTGCCTCAGATAAGCTTTCTGTGTGCTTCCATGCTGTAACCACAAGGTAGCACTGTTGTCCCTACAATGGAGATAAAAGAGAAACTCACGGTGGCTGCTGTTATCTGCTTTGAAGTGATGCAGCAGGTAGGAAACACAACATGTGGCCTGTATTCTTATTCATTGGCAACCTGGATTTAGCACTGTGTGACTTTTCTATTGGAGCTCTCATTCAACAGCCGTCTGCTACACACTCATTCAGTTTGATGGAAAATGATATAGGCCCAACTACAATAAAAGTCTTAAGTATGCTTTTTTAAAAGAGAGGGGAAGACATCTTTCATCAGAGCTGGTTATTACATTAGACAGAATGTTATTTTGATGAGTCTTCTGTTCTTCATCAACCCATGACCTTTATGTTCTATGATGTCACTATTCTCTAACAACCCATGGCCTTTATGCTCTATGATGTCACTGTTATCTAACAACCCATGGCCATTATGCTCTATGATGTCACTGTTATCTAACAACCCATGGTCTTTATGCTCTATGATGTCACTGCGTTCTCTAACAATCCATGATCTTTATGCTCTATGATGTCACTGCGTTCTGTAACAACCCATGATCTTTATGCTCTATGATGTCACTGTGTTCTGTAACAACCCATGACATTTATGCTCTGATGTCACTATGTTCTCTAACAACCCATGGCCTTTATGCTCTATGATGTCACTGTGTTCTGTAACAACCCATGACATTTATGCTCTGATGTCACAATGTTCTCTAACAACCCATGGTCTTTATGCTCTATGATGTCACTGCGTTCTCTAACAATCCATAGTCTTTATGCTTTATGATGTCACTGTGTTCTGTAACAACCCATGATCTTTATGCTCTATGATGTCACTGTGTTCTGTAACAACCCATGATATTTATGCTCTATGATGTCACTGTTATCTAACAACCCATGGTCTTTATGCTCTATGATGTCACTGCGTTATCTAACAACCCATGGCCTTTATGCTTTATGTCACAATGTTCTCTAACAACCCATGATCTTTATGCTCTATGATGTCACTGTTATCTAACAACCCATGGTCTTTATGCTCTATGATGTCACTGTTATCTAACAACCCATGGCCTTTATGCTCTATGATGTCACTGTTATCTAACAACCCATGGCCTTTATGCTCTATGATGTCACTGTTATCTAACAACCCATGGTCATTGCTCTATGATGTCACTGTGTTCTGTAACAACCCATGATCTTTATGCTCTATGATGTCACTGTGTTCTGTAACAACCCATGATCTTTATGCTCTATGATGTCACTGTGTTTTGTAACAACCCATGACATTTATGCTCTGATGTCACAATGTTCTCTAACAACCCATGGCCTTTATGTTCTATGATGTCACTGTGTTCTCTAACAACCCATGGTCTTTATACTCTATGATGTCACTGCGTTCTCTAACAATCCATAGTCTTTATGCTTTATGATGTCACTGTGTTCTGTAACAACCCATGACATTTATGCTCTATGATGTCACTGTGTTCTGTAACAACCCATGATCTTTATGCTCTATGATGTCACTGTGTTCTGTAACAACCCATGACATTTATGTTCTGATGTCACTGTTCTGTAACAACCCATGGCCTTTATGCTCTATGATGTCACTGTATTCTGTAACAACCCATGGCCTTTATGCTCTATGATGTCACTGTGTTCTGTAACAACCCATGATCTTTATGCTCTATGATGTCACTGTTCTGTAACAACCCATGATCTTTATGCTCTATGATGTCACTGTGTTCTGTAACAACCCATGACATTTATGTTCTGATGTCACTGTTCTGTAACAACCCATGGCCTTTATGCTCTATGATGTCACTGTGTTCTGTAACAACCCATGGCCTTTATGCTCTATGATGTCACTGTTCTGTAACAACCCATGGCCTTTATGCTCTATGATGTCACTGTGTTCTGTAACAACCCATGATCTTTATGCTCTATGATGTCACTGTGTTCTGTAACAACCCATGATCTTTATGCTCTATGATGTCACTGTGTTCTGTAACAACCCATGACATTTATGTTCTGATGTCACTGTTCTGTAACAACCCATGGCCTTTATGCTCTATGATGTCACTGTGTTCTGTAACAACCCATGGCCTTTATGCTCTATGATGTCACTGTGTTCTGTAACAACCCATGGCCTTTATGCTCTATGATGTCACTGTTCTGTAACAACCCATGGCCTTTATGCTCTATGATGTCACTGTGTTCTGTAACAACCCATGTCCTTTATGCTCTATAATGTCACTGTTCTCTAACAACCCATAGCCTTTTATGCTCTATGATATCACAATGTCCATTGTCAATCGATGGCCTTTAAGCTCTATGTTGCAATGTTCTCTCATCATTTCTCATATGTTGAAGAGTAAAAGTAGGAGTAAATGTTCTAAAAATACTCAGGAAGGAAAGCATAGATTTAAAAAAAGAACTCAGCAGTGCTACTCAAATATCAAGCATCTAGAGAAGTTGTAATTACTTACTTTCCGCCTCGTACTGCTGGCGCACTGACTGCTTGGTTAGAAACTGGAGGGGATGGGATTTGTGTTGGAGTGTCACCAGGAGAAGCAGCTGCATCTAGTGGTGTGAAGCCATTTTCTAGTTCTAAGGGAGTCCGGGGGGCCTGAGGTTGCAAGTGTTCATGAGCTTAGGAGCTCGCTGTTTGGTTCTGTTTTCCTCCTGGCAACCTGGCTCCACAGATCAGAGGGCAGGGGAGAACAAACCATCCATCCAATAGCTCCAATACCCAGAACATGGCTCATTTAAAGCAACACACTGGGCTATGGTAGTGTTGTGTAGGGATATAAAGTTGGAAAGAGGGAAAGTTTATGTAGATCATTGATCAGAAGGTGCATGCAGCAACAATACCACTTTATCTCATTTGCTTCACTGGCAACTTGGTAACAGATTTGCAAATGGCTCCAAGTATATATACAAACACTTTTATTTTTATTTTCCATGATGCTTTTTCCCTCCAATAAAACATGGCTATTCCGTGCATTCTCCAACCAATAACACCAAAATGTTCCGTTCCAAGATTGTGACGAGTGGGTTTCCATGCACACAATATTCCAGTTAGTCTTATTGGAGTAAGCTGTTAAAATGTGTCTTCTTAAGCCACTTATAAATATCCCTGTATACATGAAGACAAAGAAAACTCCTGATGTTACCGTGAAAACTAAACTTAGTTTACAAAAAAACAACAGGATACACATTTGTCTCAGAATGCCCACTAATATCAGTATTCAGGTTTCAACTAAATAAGATGTTTACAGTGTCTCAAAAACTGAATACTTGATTATCCTGACTATTGGAATATTAGTGTGCATGCAAACACACTCATAGTGATGTTAGTCATCACACATGGCATGGCTATGAAACTCAGAAATTATTGATAAATGTATATGTCTAAACGACCTATGGCTGTCAGGTTAAAATAATGAGTGAGAATATGCACTTGGTAATAATTCTAAAGGTGCTAATCAATAGAGTTAATGATGAATGCTGTATGAAACTGAATAGTTATCTGGGTCCACATCCATTTGGCTCCTTGATTTCTTTGTTTGACACCTCTATACAAGCAGTTTGTATTACGTTACTGTAGGACACACCAATACCACTTTCTTACTGCCAATATCCATTCAGACTGCTATACTTTTAAAGTGTCAGCTGATACGGAGTACTGCTCCGATTCTTTACTTTTACTGAACAATATAGTCCTAGACCATTAGTTAGAGGTAAACAGACAAAAACAATTAAGATACAATCCATTTTTCTCCATTAGAAAGCTAACATCCTATACATGAAAGAGATTCATGTTGCTTTGCTTTGATTTCTGACATGTTACAAGCAGCTTTTGATATCAGATTTTACTAGGGGGAGATTCCCAGATATTTTAGCTCAATACATTCCTAACCTTAGTGCTCCTGTGTTATTGGTTATTTTGAGAAATGTCAGTACTACACCTCACAGTAATTTACAGTAAGATCGAGCCGCATGTGCTGGCTCTGCCGAGAGTAACGATGATGCGGGACAACAGTTGGAGTGGAAGCGGTGTTTGCCTCCCGGACGCCTAGCTGAGCTCCTGCTGCCCAGATGCTGGGGCTGAAGGTTCAGGGCCGTCAGTCAGAGGCTCGCCGGAGGTGGAGCTGGGTCCGTATTTGCTCTCTAAGGAGCGGCCCAGAAACAGCCAGTACTCCTTCCGGATGGTGTCCTTCTCCTGCGCCAGGAGTTCACAAACCTTTGGAAGAGGAGAAACAGAGGGAGGGTGAGGAGACGTAACATCAGTGGCACAGGGTTCAGGTTTTAATGTCTCAGAGCTGTGCAGGGTGTATGTTAAGATGATCCTCAGAACTTCATGATGGGACATCACCCATCATCATCCATTTCTCTGAATCCTACAAATCTAGATTCCCCAGTGAACATGGATTGGAGAGACATGCACAATCCTCAGTGATGCATTTCCCCTTAACAAAAGCACTTACCTCTAGAGCCCTGCTTAAAGTTTCCTTTTGATTGTTGTTCTCCAAGGCATCCTCATAGCAATCGACCAGAAAGGCTAAAAGGTAAGGTGAGCAGTGCGTCTCCTTCAGCTCCAGCACCTGATCCACCAGGCCCGGGTGAGACGACATGCCTCGATCTTGCAGAATGCTAGGGAAAAGGAAGGGAAAAGAGGGATACTATGTCAGTGAGGTTTTCCATCTTTGCCAGTTGATTCTCAACTTGGTTGTACATCTGTGTGACATCACATATTGTGAGTGTCTGAATGGTCCTGGGACATAAAAGCAGCATGCATCAATGTCAAACTTCAGTGTGATTCCACTTAAAGAAATCCAAGTCACACAGACTGAGATTTGGAATTGGTAAACTCACAAATCAGAGAATATACTAACGTTTAGATTTTGTTCCATGCAGATTTCTTGGGATTTAGATACAGACCACAATTCATTTTGATGTTGTGCCTTCAATTGCTTCACATCTTACCCTTTCAAATAGTTCCATGCGCTTTCATTGTGGGGAGCCTTCTTGATCTGGCTCAGACAATACCTTGAACAAAGACAGGAAAATAGTGAGTTATTGCAAAGAATTATTGGCGACAATTGGTACTTCTATAATGTTTTTGCATCTTAGTTCAATATACGATATCTTTCACCCACTGTCTGGCCTGAAAATATATATTTTGGCAAATAATTATGGGATATGATGTTTACCCCCCAGAGAAAATAGTTCTGTTTTCACACATACAGTCATTTGACATTCACTGAAATGTCTCAGTTCAAGAATGTCTTTGTATATCAGGTCTGTTTTAGATCCCCCTTTGGGAAATTCTGACCACCACTTAGAAAAGACTTAGAAAAGAAAGGGATCTTAAATGGCTGGAACAGTAGATCCCCCCAAAGCGGTACATTTTTTTAGGTTAGTATTTTGGATCTGTCACACAGTGTGCTAGCTTGCATAAAACACTAAAACTGGGTCACTTGGACCTCTGAGCAGCAACTTGAAAGATGCTAATTAACTTTATGTCCTCATCTCCCAAATCTTTACTGAATGTACTCACTGAACCTCTCGGTCCAGTATGGCTGGATTGGAGAAGCCTGTAGTGTGGGAAATGACGAAATGCCTCTGATTCCACACGGAGTTATTCCTCACGTCTTCTTCCAAAAGCTTCTCCACAAACTCCAGCTCGTCGTCCCAGAGTTTGTACTCCTGGAATTTGGATAAGACAAACGTTGGCAAAGTAGTCACATTATGCATTCAGGTGAATATCCTGCTGGCAGAAGACAGTTAACAAGAAAACTGACCAAAGAAGGACTGAAACAATGTGCCGGACAGCCAACCGACCGAATAAATACATGAATGACTTAAGAGAACACTCTGAACCGCACTTAAAGGCGGCCTGGCAGAGCAGCTCACTGTGGGCAGAAATCTGGAACCTAGTCCTCGTCTTCCTTTCATTCTGTGGTTCTGACGTGGGCCGGCTAACATTTTCCAGCCAGAGTCAAGCTCTTATAAAAGCTGCAACACCTACCTGGATGACCCACTGTCTGTGCTGCCAGGCATGGTAGTTCTTTGCATCTTGACTGAGAATGTCTGCGATGAACTCCAGCTCCTCCGAGGGATCGTTCAGCCACTCCACCACCATGCGTCTGTGATGCCTGCAGAGAGGAAATCCGCTCTTATTTGCAGCCCAATTAATCAATTATTTGATTCAATTATTTTAGAAATGTCCTGCCTCTCCCTCTCTCCTCTCTTTCTCCACTTCTTCTCTGTCTACCACCTTTTCTGAGATTGTCTATTACTTAAGATCGGTTGTTATTGCTCTTCTGTGTGCAACCGACTGTGCTGCTCCCGCCTCCGCCAGTGAGCCTTGATGCCAGCAGGACTAACCAGGGTCCCGTTCCGCGTACATCACTTAATTAATCCAGGCTAATAGGATGTCAGTCGGTTCAAATTATCTTGCTAAGCCACATTCAGCTAACTCAGTTCCTTGAATGCAGGTTGCAGATTGATTTGTTAAACTTGAATTTAGTTATCGTAAAAAGCGGTGCACTCCCGTTTTGACACAAAGGGAAGACGAGTTGAGAGTCAAACCCATGATCAGCAATCACACACTGGCCGCACGGCACCATGGCTTAAAGAGACAGCACCTTTTTAACCACGGCTGAGTGAGTTAATAACTGAAGACTATGAGGAAGGAGTCTTATCTAAAAACATATCCTAACTATGAAAGGCAACACTGCCAAAGCCTCTAAGGTGACAGTGCAATCGAGGCATAAAAATGCACATAAATTAAATGTGCAAGTAGGCTATTTACAATTTCATCTATAGCCCGTATCGCATCATGGTAGTTACCTATACACTCAAATAAATATTTTGATCTATTTGCATGCCCTACGCATTTCAATTGTATGACAAATTTCCAAAAAATTGAATTAATTAATGCTAACTTTAATTAATTACCATTTCTGAAATTGAATCAAATAAAACTAAAATTTATTGAATAAATTTAAATGTATACAATTTGTGCTCATGATGCCAATACATTTTAAAATGTGTTAGTACTGCCAAAATGACAAATTTCCCTCAAAGTGAAATGATTAAACTCTATGGTAACAGTCAGACACTACAAATTATTTTGGTTAAATTTATCCGTTGATGTTCCATTGGTTGATTTTATTTTTTTTTATACGTTATTGAAACTGTGTTTATTTAGATAAAATTTACTTAATCTCTTTCTTAGTGCCTAAAAGCATCAATGTTCATTTTTTGAGTGCATATAGGTATTTAACTCTTTCCATTATGGAAATTCAACTGAACCTGTATCTTTCAAACAACAAACAACCTTGGCGACCTCTCAGTACCCGTTCTCCTCTAAAAGCCTGTCTAATTATAACAGCGCCTTGATCTATTGTCACCTCTGTAAGGAAAGGAGCAGCCATGTCTGGAAATGAGTTCATGGATGGGCAATCTTAAAAAGGCCTAGTCATAATCCAGTTGACTAGTACATATACACTCTATATGTACTGCACATGTAGTTAAGACCCTAATCATGACAAACTCACACTCTTGTTTATCATCACACATTAACTGGACAGACATGCGACTCTCCTAGCACTCACCAGACTTGGTAGTTTTTGGGCTGCTCCTCGATGATGGCAGTGATGTACCTCATCTCCTCCCTCAGGTCCTTCTCTAAGGCTTGCAGCAGCACTCGCCTGTAGTGCCTGCACATTCACAGAAACACAAATTCTGCTGTATTTCACAGTTTCACAGACACCATTTTTAAACATATGACTTTGTTCTGTTTAATGAGCTATTCCACGAGTGTATGCACATATCAGTGGAACCACAACATTAACAAAAATGTATTGGTCTTTGATAGACATAAAGTCATCAATTAACAAACTATGATACTAAATAGATAATCAACTCTAACTCTGTTATTAAACAAGCTATTCAGAATATCAGCTTAGCAAAATTGTTGTTGTTCCCCATTAAGTTGTGAAAATGAAAGTGCTAAGAATAAACTTTTTTTTCTCCATTCTTTTCCACTGTGTAAACATGCAGCATGCTCACCATACTGTGTAATTTGCAGCATTTAGCTCAATGGCCTCAGCTGTCAAGGTGAAAGCCCGATCGCTTTTTTCATCATTCTTCAGCAGCGCACGGAAATAGTCATAAACATCTGAAACTGTGGGAGAAACACACAACACAGGTTATAAAATCAGAGTCTTACCAACATAGCTGCACTATTGCCAATTATTAGATCAGTCTTATACCACTGCAAATATGGCCTGCATGTCTTCTAGTGACTATTTAGGGACACTGCTGCAAGTGTTTTAGTTGTACAGTTTTCTGAGGATACTTTCCATAAATGAAGGTTGGGAGAAACCTAACAACCAAATGTATTTCGTTTGCATTGTTATGTTTGGACTTTCAAGTAGAGCATATTGTACACTGTCGTTTAACTGAAATGAACAGCTAATATGAAGGATAGCAAAAGCTCTTCTCAATTGTCCCATCTGACAAATTGCAACATATTTATAGTCATTTTCCCTATAAGCCATGCCGACTTGATCTGCAAGTCTACTGACTGATATAAACAATCTTACACTTGTCAGAGTAGGCAATCTTCACAACAGGATTTGGTCCATCGTCTTGAGGAACAGGCTCCAAGTCTGCCCACTCTTTCCTGTCTCTAAAACACAGATAAATAGGGTTGTTATTTGATGAGGCCATCTTATCTTGTGCAGGTTGCAGTACTTACTAACTACACTTAGTTAAACATGGTAAAGAGCTAATTCTAAAAGTACGTATGCATATGTTCACATAGGACTAAATTATAGTGTTTCTATAATTTAGTATAGAAAAAGTATAGTGTTTCTTTCATTTTCATATTTCTTATAGCAAGGCAAGTATTTGAATGAATAAAACCTAAGTCATTGATAGTATAAGTCAATTGCCATAAGTTACGCTTTAATTAATACTTTCACTGACATTAGAGCTACGTTAGCTAACTAATTTCTGAGTTTTGATCTCACTGGGTGTCAGCTAACGGTAGTTTTAGTAATACCAACTAAGTAGCATTAACTAGGAGCCAGCTAGCAGCTAGCCACCCAGACACTTAGAGGAAACGTTAACAAAACGTTACCTGTAAAAAACATATCGAAATGGATCTCCAGCATAATCGATATCTGGGTCTCCTTCCACCTCCACGTCTAACTCTTTGTCTTCTTTCAGCTCTAGTGATTCATTTGAAGTTTCCTCAAGACCTGACATTGCTAACCTGCTAGCTTAAGCGCGTCTGTGTTCCGTGATTGGAAAGTAACGTCACTTCCGGCGTGGTGTGAAGCTGCCTTTCGGTGCTGTCGGAAATATCGACATTCCGACACGAGCCTCATGAACAACCATCAACTCAGAGTGCCTATGACTGAGAAAGTTTGAATTTTCTCTCATATCCGAGTTGCCGACATGTGATGTTTAGGGGCATGGGTCATGGATGTTGTGTCTACAACTGATGGTAAGAGTAGTGTATTTTATTTTATCATTATGTTATTTTTTGGCATTCTGAGTAAATAATTTGTGAGGTTGTAGCATATTGTTAAAGTTGTATTTCACTCTTTGTTTATCCTTTATTCATCACTCATTTTTGTGTTTAACTAAATCATCAATTACATAGCTGATGCGCATTTTCTCTTCATTCTGCTGCTGCAGCTCAAAGTATGTCTGCACTGTTTGATATTTTTAAATAAAACCACGGCCACCAAAAAGCTACTTTTGTCACAGGCACCATTTCTCGACCAAAACCCCTTTAATGCACGACAGGATTTATTTGCTACTCGTGAACTCAGAAGCAGTGGTTTACAAGGAGGACTTGAAGGCAACATCAAATTCAAGTTAATCGTTGAAGTAATACTGTATGAAGTCAGTACAGTGCTTGTCAGACCATAGCACCAACCCTCTAGTCTGCATGTGTAAAGCATTTCCATAACTGTAATTCAATGAGCAGATAATCTGTTTGTTTCTACAGATATCATACTGACTTGTGACTTGACTTTTGAGTTGTTTTGCTGGGATTTGAGACTTACCCTTTTGACTTGGAACTTGCTTCAGACTTGTAAACTAGAACTTGTGACTCCAGCAAGTCATGGAGCAATGACCACAATTTCCTCCACATCTATGTTGCTTGTTAGTCAAAAGTTTGCTGTGTTAGTGTGCTAAGATTTTGAAGCACCAAGTGTTGGAAGTGCCTCTCAAGCTTAAACTGTCGATTCTTAAAATGTATTCATTTTTTCATGCTTATTATGAAGCACATTTATTCATATTTGTAAACAAATTAATGGTGTGTGAATAACTATTATTCACCATTGTCTTGGACAATGTTCTGTTTTGTGAACATGAATACATCTCTCCTAAAACTGGAGAAGAGGGCAAAAACCCCAGACAATGTTCTGTTTAGAGAGATTGTGGAATAGAGGACTGAGCTTCAAAGGCCCAGGAGACTGGCTCCCCGGCTCCCTCTCCTGGCAGGATTTGGTTGTTGTCTTGTGTTGGTGAACATTGGAAACTATACAGAAATATCACAGTACCAAGCTCTTGTATTTATAAAACTGATATTCAAATAAAAAAAATCAAATGCAACTCAGATCAAATAAAAAAAGGCTTTTAAACTACGTTAACATTGTGACGTTAGAATCAGACAGATTTCAGACAGCAACACATTGGGGAGAACAAATGTCTGACTTGAAATAATTTCTTAAAAGCTAGGTCAAGCTGAACTTTATTTTCATCGACGACTCTGGACATTATAAAAATAAATAGATGATTCACAGTCAGTGGATCGTAATACAAATTGTTATCAAAATTATGTCTTAGCCAGAATGAAGAATTTAACACATGCATAACCACCGTTCCATTGACTTATACATGTTCAGAATACTTGTCCCCAGTATTTGTGATTAACAAAATCTGTTTTCAACAAAAATCTGTTGACAAAATATGAATTCACCATTCAAATTAGACAGCTATGCGAGTTTGATATACTTCTTTCCGACGAGGTTTCAGTGATGGCTTGACCCAAAACGTGTTCAGTGACTGTCTTCTCGATCCAATCCGTGTTTTTCAATGTAGCGTCTGGATGAGGAAAATACAAAGAAAACCAAGAGTTAGTGTTTCAGGAGAATTTATTTGAAAGGTTTATCAGGGTTAAATAAAAATAGAAAATCTGTGGGTACAAATGTCATATTGTACAGAATGTCTCTATATACCAACACATCATTACAGACATTTAACATATTTATAACTGCTTATAACTGAGTCATTACTGTAATAAACAGCTCGGTCATGTGAAGACAAACAAATCATTACCACACCACTCATAGCAACTGTAAAACTTTAACCTGCTTTTTGTTCAACCTGCTTTTCACCTATAAAACATCCAATTCTGTTTTCTCCCCCCATTTGGTGTAATTGGTTCACCAAGACAGATTTTTATTGTGGTCTGTTTGTTCATCAGATTTTTCTGTGTCATTTGATTTGAACTTATTAACATGAAAACACCATGTTCTAAACTGTAAACTACACTGAGGCTTTGGGCCATGCTTATTCATTTTGCTGAGCTGTTTTTAAAGCTGCAATAGGCAACTTCACACATTGGCAGCTCCAAAGGGCAGCGACAGCTAACCGTTTGAAAAATTCGCAATACCCAGAAATCTTGTAATGTAAAGTCGGTCAACTGCACACAGCAGCTCGTGTTTACCAACCCGGCCGCTCTGTGATGCTTTATACCAAAGGAAACCAAAGAGACGAGGGAGACAAAAGATCTAACGTTGGTGAGTCCAGCTTTCTGCTCACTGCTTTAAATTCATCACTTCCAGCGGGTGGAGAAGTGTTCAGACCCGACACCATCATTTATTTTGGGCAAATAGGGTGAATCTACAGGGTCTCAATTAGTGGAGATGTGACACTCTTCCCTGCTGCAGCCCCAATTTGCGATTCAGGCTGCTAAGACAGGTGTATTTTTACATAAAAATCCTGCCTGGTGCAGCTTTAACTCTATATGGAGTTAGTATCTCGCGGCGGACGACACCTGAAGAATCAAACTCATTAACTCTCGAACCAAATTCATTTTGCAAACCTGTTGACAGTTTTGGCTCAGTTGTGAGATGATGAGTATAATGAAGCAGCTTTGTTTTTCTGAGGTGTCCCATTAACATGAACTGAAAGGACCTGAGGTATTTTCAATGAGCTGTTTGTTGGGAAATGTTTGCTTGGAACAACAGTTGAGAGACTGAAGGAACGTTTTGTTCCACTATCAGCAGCTGGCCCTATATGCCTTTTCTGCTGCAATACTGTTCACATAAATACTGCTTCCCTAAAAAATAAATCTGTTTTCTGTATTTGACATTGCCAATAGCAGAAAAACTCACCTTCTTGCAAAATTATACAGCGCTTCTTTCCTCTCTTGGAGGGACAAATGTCTGTCAGCTGGTGATTTCCCAAAAGATTTGGCAGCAGGCTGTGGATGAAAAGAGAATGGATTTGGAATTACAAAAAGCTACATGGACTGCATTTAGACATATCAATCAAATCTATTACAATGTGTGAGGACATATGTAAACTACAATTCTACAACTTTTACTTGGTTGCAGGCACGTTACAACGCCCTAATAATACTCTACTCAATTCTTCTGTTATTCAAATTTCATATGTTCACATAGTTCATTAATTGGGACCTAAATGATCCTTCTCCATGTTAGAGAGCTCAGAGGCAGCAGCCTGTAGAAAGTCCAAACCTTGATGGTGGGAGTGGGACCAGATGAAAAGGAGGAGGAGTTCCTAGAAGGCCCAAACGTAGACGTCCCGGTTGCTTCCATTGGAGCTTCCTCCGAGTTCTCCAGCAGATTGGTTATGGTGGTGTCGACACAATTGGTTTTCACTGCACACAATCAAGAGACAAAATTATTTCAATTATCAGTTGTTTTGACAAAGGAGAAATGTATATTATTTATAAATAAGGTCTCTTCTTGTCATAGACGTCTGCAGTGAAATTTATGGGAATACTGTATAGTGTCAAAGCACAAAAGCCACAGGTTACTCAAGGATAATGACAATACATCCAAGTGGGGAGGTGTGGAGGGGTCATCATGGTGTAAAAGTGCACTACATTTGTGTCATACCTAAGTCCCTTGCAATGACATTCAGTGGGACATCGGGCAGCACGTCCTTCACCTGCTGGGCCATCTTAATAATCCTGTGATCCTCTGCTCCTGAGCTCGGTACCATGAAACCAAGGGAAATGGAGCCAGGTCGGACACCTAGGTTTGGTGGGGGGAAAAAGCTTGTAAACACACAAGAAATCCCCCAGATGTTTATAATAAATCATAAAATACATGCAACAGAATCCTCCAAATTTTCTAGTACTATATACACAGAAGCAGATGCAATGTGTGTTTATTTGTCGACTTGCTTACTTGTAGATGTCTGCGGCGCGGTGTGTCTTTTCCTTTTGATGTGCTCCGCTTTATCAGCTTTAGTGATCTGGGTGGAGACCAAGCCGAGTTCACAGGCTAGGAGCTGAAGAGGAAGACAATCAATGATCACTTTGAATAGCGGACAACTGTACCTGCATTCAATTGTGGGAAATGGAAAGTTCAGCTTTTTAAAAGGAGAATATCTGAGTCCTTTTGGTCAATTCAAAAGCCACTTGTTCTGGTGTTTTGGTTGTTGACGTATTGGAGGCGGAAGCTGTCAGTATATATTAGCAATATTAGTAAAAGTCTGAAAGACTAAAGAAGAGTGAGAGAGAACATCCCACAATATCAAGCAATATCCTAATTCTGTCATTTATCTTATCTTTCATGCTTGTTCTACTTAACTCAATGTAGTTAGGCCTACTTAGATTGTAATATTTCTTCTGGAGCTGCAGTCCAGTCTTTCTATTGATCACTCTCTTTCCACTGGTTGTGCTGGACAGCTGTTCAGCACAACCATGTATTTTACCTTTATAAATCTGAGAGCAAGGTGGTTAAGGTGTGTAATCAAGTGGCAAACAGTAGTTTTACCTCCTGGACTTTGTTGGCAAACTCCTGCATGGACTCGCCCTCTTGTCTGGACACTGGTGGGAGCCAACTGGGAGAAACAGCGAAAAAACAGAAAAGCGATGGGAGAAATAATTCTGACAGCAATTATGGCAACAGGGATGTGAAAAATCAGTCAGTAAAGCCTAAACTTGGGACTCAGAGCTTTAAAAAAATCAATTACTTATGACAGCAATTTATTTAGCAATGAAGAATGTTTAAATGTTGCTGAACGCTAACCAACATTAAAATACTGGCTAGAGAAGACCATTTTGGTTGAGCCTGGGGTTGTTACTATTACAATAACAAAAGTGTTTTCATCAGCTTTTGTTGTTTCGTACAGCTCCAGGAGATTGATCGGTGGTTGCAGTTTCTCCACAAAATAACTTAAGCTTTCAAGAATTACAAATGAAGCAGGTTCTAGTTCTAGGTCCAGTTCTAGTGTGGGAGAAATATGACACAAGTGAAAAAAGCAGTTGATAGAAATAATGATACAAATTATTTAGTACCTTACATGATACACTGTACATGGAGCAAAAAATGTCCACAAGAGTTCCATCAGCCAGCTGGACTCCGGTGTGCTCTGTGGACAGAGAAAACAACATGAACTCAATGGTATTATTGTATAGCAGTACAGTGTATCCTGAAACGCCCTACATTCAATTACATATTCCAGGACAGTTATGCAGGGACTGTGGACAAAGATAGCTGTGGTTCTTCAATAGTCCTCGATTTTAAATCCATTGTCACTGTGTCATTTCGAAAAGTCAGAAGTAAAACGATGGAGAAAAGTTTTCAAAAAGATACTTATGTAATTCTCTGTACGTCTCCTGCATTTTTCATTCGTAACAGAGTTTGATGTATAACTTATTTGTGGTTTGAGCCATACACTGACTTGGGATAAGTCTGTGAATGTGTGAAATGGTTTGACATTTCGCAACACAATCCTACAACAATTTCGACATATCTTCACTGACTGAACATGCCCAGCTTCAACCACTGCTACACAGCACCACAGGGCAAAAATTATTCTCCGTAATTACTGAGACAAAGAAATATGGCTTGATTCAATTTCTGCAGCCCACATTCATCATCTTCCTATTACTTCCAGTTGTTCTACTAGTGGAAAACTGGTATATAAAACACAAGGCTTTTCAGGATGCATGCAACCATTCAAATCCACTATAAAACATGTTTCACTGGAAGCTGGTGTATTTTGATATTTTATATTTCATTACCTTGTTTTATGCAGTCACTATGTTACTTTGTTTATATCTCAACATTTAACTGCTTCTCCATGTACTTGGTGCATAAAGTGCAGAATTCAAGATCCAAGCCAAGCCAATAATTTGGTAATGGTATATTATTTAGGCATCTGCTCCCTGGACCCCATTTTATATATTCTGGTTTTTTGTGTGACAATTCAAGTTTAAATGACATTACCAATGCAAGCAATGGTCTCGTCACCCGTAAGGCCACAGGCTGAATGGAGTCAGTCAATGAGAAAGGCCAAGAGCTGAGGGGGGAAAGATATAGTCAGTTGATGAGTCTGTATCCTATTGAGAAACAATGTTGCAAAATCATACTTTAAAAAAAAAAAAAATCAAAACAGAAACAGAAATCTGAGTTCGGTTTGACTCTCTTATTGGGGCTGGGTATTATTTGGACATTTTTCTTACTGATAATGGTATGAACACCTAAAATGTGATGCCTCTAGTAAATTATGTTTTCAACACTTACAGTGAATGAAGAGATTGGAATATATTCTATATTTTAGAGGCAAGTATTTACCACTACAAAGGAACATTTAATTAACCATGTAATGAAGCAAACTGCTGCTGAGACAGATAGGGGATATCATGTTATCCCACCTAGATCTGGTCAAATCAAAAATAATTTGGCCAGATTAAGTCATTTTTAGTCCGTAGTCAAAAACTTCTCATGTAAACTGAATTTCAAAAATCTGAAACACAAACATCACAATATACTTGATCTTATTGTAAGGTGCTCTTCCCAGCTGTTTTACATTTGAGTGCATCTGTAGGAGAATTCAGCTGCAGCTGCACTTGGTTCTCAGTTACTCATCTTAGAGACAGAAATGAATACATTTAGCAGCGGTTTTCGTTTCCCCCTGCTAATTTCCCTATTGAACTCTACAGGGAAATTAGCAGGGAGAAACAACTGCCAAAGTAATTTATCTTCATTCTGAAGCTCTGTGGCAGAGGGATAATGATTTGTGGCTGGCTTGGTGAATCGTTTTTTTTTTCTTCACATCCAAAGTCATGAGTATGGAGCCAAAATATTTAACATTGTCTCTTTGTCCTGATACTTATTGAGCTCAAACTGTTTTTCCTGTGTCTAGGACTAATCAGATAATTACTGGTGAATACAAACAAATGTCCAAAACCAGAGAACTAAACTGAACTGGGAGAAATGGTAAAGATAAGAGCATTTATGGGCTGTTTCTGGGAATAATGTTATATTTTCTTGTTCACAACAACAAATTCTGTGGGTCTACAAAAAACACTCATTGTCTCTGGAGCAGCTCCACATTTTACATGTTATACATGATGACATTACAAATGGAAGTCTTAGCAGGTGTCTGCGTGTACTGGGTCGTTCCTACTCATACATACTAATTGGACTGTCTTAGACGTCAGGAGTGAAACACCAGTTCTTATAGTGAGTGGTTTTACCCTGTAATAAAAACACTGGCACCGACCTGAACTTGAGCAGGCCAGCACGGCCGTTTGTGGTGTCCTCTTCAGGAAACAGAAGCAAAGGTAGGGTGCCTTCAGTGGAGCAATACCTCTGAAGAGACTCTCCTATCACTCCCTGGCCTGATGCTGAATGCATTTCCATGAAGCCTCTGGCCCAACACACAAAGCCTGTGGAGCCCTCCAGCTGGGGCTAATGAGCGGAAACAGACACAGCCATAACACTCAGCAGGTCAAAGCCATGTAGTGTACAAGTGATTTGTTCTTTTGTGGAGAACATGAAGAGAGTTTCAGGGTGCACACCTACAGTTTGTTTTCTTTGGTCCGAGCCAGAGTGGAAAAGTTGACTTTTGGGTTTGCTTGTTTAATAGACAGAGTTTTGGTAACCTGGCATCCCACCAGGTTAGAGATTTTGCCAGTGCTAGGAGTCCAAACAAATCTGATTCCAGTCCCTGTAACTTTAGCGAAGCATGATGGACTTGTCTGTGGTTTTTCCATGATTCACATTCTCTGGTGTTCAAAACTAGTTAAGAACACATGAAGAAACAGCTGAATATGAGCATCAGTCCAGACTTGTTTGCCCTCACTTCATTTTGTTTTGTCTTTCCAAGCATGAGGACCTGCTGGCTATCACATGTCAACATCTGTCTCATTGTACCCATAAAACCTTACATTTTGGGGTTGTTAGCTTGAAAGAAGACTAATTTTCATTTGTTGCCACCAGAGTTTGAATGGCATTGCTCTCGCCTGCCCAAATGAACTGAACTAAAGGAGTCAACGCCCCAGAGTTTGAATAAACTGGTCCGAACACGCTTGTTGTGAACACACCCTCAAACACCCAGCTGAGCCGAGGACTTAGGGGTAAATTCCACATGAACAAATTATTGCATGTGATCGCCAGAAGGTTCTAATCTTTATCCATAAGCCCTTTTCTTACAACTTGTGTTACACTTGGGCTCGGACTCCTAATAATTTTCCAACAAATAATTGGTGTAAAAATTCACCTGTGTTTACAAAAAAAAGGTGTATACAAAAACACTTGTTAATGCATCTGTGGGTGGACAGAAAGGTGAACTGGTGGTTAGAGTCTTGTAACCAGTAGGTCACAAAAACATATCCATTAATAGCCATGTTAAAGTGTTCATCAGCAAGTCACTGAACCCATACCAGCTCTAGGTAAGAGCATCAGTTAGATGCCTGAAATGTGAAAAGCCTACATCTCGCTTTAATACAACTAACAAGTTAGGAAAAGTGGAAAATGCATTAAAGAAGTCAAATACTCACAGTATTGCAGGGAGTCAGGAGGTTGATTATGTTGTGGTCGAACTCTGTCACATGATTGCATATGTACAGCTTGGTGTTTTTGTCTCTGGAGCGAGGGTTCTTCTGTCTCACATGCATCCCCAGGACTGAGCACATGGTCCTCACAATAAATCTAAGAGAACATAAAAACATCAACATAAACATGTACCATAGGGCAACTGCTTCTCTGTTTTTCCTCATATTTCCACTACTGTTTATCCTTCCTCTGCCCAGACTTTGACATCTAACTTCTTATTCATACCCATTGCTATGAACTGCATTCCATCTTTAAACTGCACAATCTTTGGGACATGCGCTATGACTTTTCTTTTCAATACTTTATTCTTGGATATTTACTTTTATTACTAATTACTTTCACAAAAACATAAATAGCCGAAGGGGCTGATGATGTTACAATTTTCCAACATTTTGATTCAGATTTTGGCTGCATTTACTTAATGTATTTTTCTGCCTTTATCTGTATCTGAGAGTCTAAGGGGTTAAGTTTGCCTCTCCCACTATGTCAATGGACTTTGAGTATGTAAAAATAGTGCTAGGCAGTGGGGCCTTGGGCAACTGATTAGTAATTTATGTAACACACTGCCCTGAATACATTATCTATATTATGTATTATATTATTATCACTAATGACAGCGAACCCTCTTGTAGCTGTAACCATTGTATAACTGTCCATCCCTATGAATATCTACTACAGCCTTTTCATTATTGCAGTAATGCCTGAAAATTATCTGGTTGTTACTATAATAAGCCTGTGTCATTATCCCAGCCTCCCTACCCCTGGAGCTCTGAGGTCATTATTTTAAATTCAGGTTTATGTCAGACAAAAACACTAAATGCCAGTATTTTCTGTTAATTTTAGCACAAGACAAGATAAAAATAACCAGTAACTGAAACACATCCTAGACTAACAGATAAACAAAGATTCATAAAAACTGAAGCAACCTAGTGCCAAGTCATCTTGATTTATGTTCAACACCTCAGTTTTTTTTTATTAAATACTTACCTTCTAACAAAACATTCTGGAAGTGCACAGCTGACCAAGAACACATGAACACCAATAAAAATCCTCAGCAACATCAAACAAAGGCCAACTGGAGAGTAAATCAGCAAAAGCAGGAGAACAAGTCCATCTTTGGGAAACCTGTACAGAAAAAAATGTCAGCAGATTGAATCATACTACTTTTTATTTCTATTTCATAAAAAACTCCTCACTGTAAATCTAATCCTCTGACACCTGCATGTAAACTACTAGAGGACAGTAAACCCCAGGGAAATACTTCATCTTGGATGCAAATATTTGCTCTGATTTACAGTATCACTTGCTCATCAGATCGATGAAGAAACAACCTAATGTCATCCATGCTCATTCATTAGATATATCCAACATCCTTCTGTACGTGACAGGTATGAAACAAAGGCGGTTTGCTTTCATTTCAGACATGTTACACATGGCTCTTCATAAGAACTTAAGTGCTGGAGAAAATCTTAAGATACCCGACATTAGCCCAGTTCTGGTCGACTCGGTACTGAATCAGGGCCGTTATCTTACTTTTCAAACAACAAGGTCAGTCCTCAAAATAAATTAGAATAGTATAGATCACTCAGCATACCGAAAGGTGTATCTAAAATGACTTACTGACTTCACATAACGGCTTCAATTTAACGTTAGTATCGTTAAGTCTACTTACGCATAATGACTACGTTTTCAACTGTCCAAGAGAGAATGCTGTAAATTTAACGGCAGCGATATTAGCTGGTTGAAGTAATTATAAGTTAGCCGATGAGAGCGCTATGTGGTATGTTTACGTTAAGGTCCAGAGCGTTTCGCACAGTTGCATTAACGTTAGTGTTAGCTCGTCACCGTTAACCGTCACCTGGCTAGCTAGCTAATGTTATATGTTTTCAGAAATTTAGTATCGCCATGCTTTAATAAAGCTTTTACTGATTAACATTAGCGCTAGATAGCGTTAGATTTCTTGAACCTACTGGGTTAGACAATACTGTAATTGTAGTTAAAGGTTAGCTGGATAGCTAGCTAGCTAGCTGACGTTAGCTAACTTACCGACGAAAGTCAAACATGTCTTCAATCCCCCGAGTCTCCATATCTGCCAGTTTGGGGGAGCCTACTGCCCTGAAGCTAACGCTAAGTACACAACGAGAACTTGCTTCTTGAAAATAAATTAGTCATAACTTTCACGACAGCAGCTTTGTCATCTGGTGGAAAACTGACAGCTAACGTCGGTGTTACCCTGTCGAGCTAATGGTTCGTTTTCGAGCAGCCCAGCGGGTTAAAATGTTAGCATTTGTTAACAGATGTTGTTAGCCGCACTGCTAGCATGGCTGCCTAAACACTTCCGGTTTGGAAGTCCCCTTCAGAGAAAAGGCGGGGAAGTGACGGTGTCGCCCTCTGGTGGCTACAGTCACATCTGAGCGAATGACCCTTTTCATATAATGAATTGGATCATATATTCATTCATTAGTATATTAGATTAAACAAGACAGTGGTTGCATTTCTATAAAATCAACCTAACTTTATTTATTATAATTATTAACATGTGTGCTGCTTAAAAATACATTAAGTTTCTACAATGTTCCATTGTTGTAGATTAAAGTTTAAACCAAACTCGTCTTTTCAAACACTATTGTTCCTATTTGTGTAGTTATTGCTCATGAGACATTATTTTGTGTTTGCCAATGGCAAAATGAATGGCGATTGCTTCTGCCCCAATACTTCTGAGCCTTATGACCCGCAGTTGGCAGTCTCCACATAACTTACGCTGAGTAAGAACTGACTGGTTCCCTTTCATATGAGCTCAGAACCTGAGTAAGGAATTTTGGTTCCTTCCTTTGGTACTTTCTGGCTTGTATGCCTTTGCTAAGGCCCATGTAACAACATCAGTACTATGAAACAGCATCAGTTCAGAAAGAAAGAATGACCACATACAGGACAATGTATGGACATAGTGATACCTCTTTTGTTCAAGCGATTCCTTCTTGTGGTTACACAGGGATGCAGCAGGTCAATTTTTAGACTTTAGACTCTAAGAATATTTCTGCTATCTGCTTCTTGTTTACTGTCTGTGTGCTCTATATTGGCTCTAATTTCTCTCATGTCTGTTATCTCTAAACACCTTTATTATACTGATCTGAAGCCCATTCTTTCACCATGGACCATGGAAAATGTCCAGATGAGTGGAGGCTCCTGACTCAAAAAATCAATTTTGGGGTGAAAGGGAAAGATCCAAACTGTTTGTCTATTAAGATTTAACACTTACACTTTTAAGGGAAAAGTTCAAACACCCTCCCTATCATCTGTTGACCAGCTTCCCCTGGAAATGATTAGCAGATATTATCAAGTTGTTATTCAGCAGCCACTTGACTGCGGAATAGGTGATAACCAAGCGTTATTTCTTTGCAACCTAACTGTATACATACGATTAAATAGTCTATTAACCAGTTATTACGGATTTATGACAACAATACGACAACAAAACTACCTGTGTGTACAACACTGTTTAACCGCACGGCTCTTGAACACACCCCGCCCCCTGACGCTCACTGTCTCCTCCCACCGCCTCATCTCTGTGTTGTTTGGCAACATTGTGTGTCTGTTGTATAACCGACTGAGATAACTTGAGATCGATTTGTCAGCTGGGAAAACAAACATCCCGCTTTATATCTGAGCGCAGACCGGACATCGATCCCTCTTTCTGCTCGAGCACATCGGGGCCAACATGGACGTCGGATTCGGCCGTTGTCCGGTAATCCTGTGGCTGGCGCTGGCCGCCGTGCTGGGCTCGGTGCTGGGCCTGGGTGAGGACCTGGACCGGCCTCTGTTCGGGCCTCCCGGCTCGCCTATCCGCCTGCCGGAGTCCGACCCGGGCCTGAAGAAGGCTCTGCAGTTCGCCGAGGAGCGCTACAACCTGGGCTCCAACGCCATGCACGTCCGCCGGGTCAGCAAGCTCATCTCCGCCAGCAAGCAGGTAAAACAACGCCGCGGCTTTTCAAAATAGGTTTATTTACAGGATTTTATCGTCTCATTTTGTCATTGTAGGCCCGGCCGACAAATACCGGTTATATATAACATTATAACATATAGTAGGTGTGAGTATGTGCGTGATTTTTTTTGTAAACAACAGTGCGGCTGGGGACCATTTAAAGATGCGTCAAGCTAGCGAGAGATGGCTAGAATAATACCGGAAGTAAGGCGTTGCCTTCAAAATAAGAGCATGAAATGTCACTTCATAAAAAGGCATATTTGGGTGTACAGAACAACAAGAATCGTAAAAAAAACAACAACATTGTTTTGATTTTCATTTTCTACAGTCTCAATGCATAAGTATATGCTTTATTTTCTGGTACATTAGACTTACTCAAAAAGTGCTGCAGCTTGCTCGTCAATAAGGGGTTTATTTTGAAAACGTTGACCGGAAGTCGTGATATTTATTCTAATTGGCTTGACACTGGTGCCATTTAAATGGCTTCAGCAGTGTTGCATTGCGCTGCCTGACATCAGTGCAGTTTCTCTGTGCTGTGTATATGCCTCTGGTGCCACGTGACTTCGTGGGGCAAAAATAACCATTCAGATGCGGGAACATAGACAGTATGCATTCACAAAAAGCATAGTTTAGCTGTCTGTTATAGTCATACACAGTGATGTAGTAGTAATAAAGAGGAGGGTAAACTATGACCCCCACTGGGTGATGATCATAATGCAGAAAAAACACAGATGTAAACGGAAATCAATTATGTTTTCAGAAAAACATTAATTTGTGTGTGTGGGGGGGGGGGTTAACTTAAAAAAAACTATCTTCTTATCACTGATAAATATCAGTTTGATATTTTTTAATATGATATATATTATACATTTTCGGATTTGAGTCAGATGGATAAACTCTATTCCACAAATATAGAGCTGGCTCAACTGAGTTTATTTGGATTTACAATGTAAGTCTGAAAAAAAAATCATACATGTAGAAATTATTTAAAAAGGGCAACATTTTATGTTTGCAAATCAAAAACCTCACCATTGTGTGTGTGTGTGTGTGTGTGTGTGTGTGTGTGTGTGTGTGTGTCTGTGTGTTGCAGCTGGTGAAGGGCATCCGCTACACCATCACAGTGGAGCTGAGCAACACTCAGTGTAAGAAGTCTGCCATGCTCCGAACTTGTGACTTCTATCCTGAGCCACACAAACTCAAGGTAGGGTGTGTGTGTGTGTGTGTGTGAGAGAGAGAGAGAGAGAGAGAGAGAGAGAGAGAGAGAGAGAGAGAGAGAGAGAGAATGTCTGCAATATGTTTTTATGACTTCAAAAGTGCTTACTTCACCAGTTCAGAAGTATGTAATAAGATAAAGCATTTTGCTAAATAAATGGGACTGTGTGTATATTGATTTATTATAGAGGCAGTGCAGTCCTGTTTGTTCAGCACTACTGTCACCAGTCATCTGATCTTGTGACTTGGATTTGACTTAGAGTAAAAACCCCAACATGCAGACATGCATACCTTCACACACACACACACACGCACACACACACATACACTTCTCTTTTTTCTTTGTTTCTTTGTTCCCCTGTTTTCATGACTTAGTGGAAACTTACTCCCAAGAAATAGACCTGAAGATCCAAGCCAAGGAAACAAATGCTCTGACTGACACTATTTCAGTCCTAATGCTGAAGACTTACAAGACAGAAAAAAATGTTTTTTTTGTCTTGTTAGCTTAGAACCAATCTTACCTGATTGAAGAGTCAGTTATTTTGAGCTGCAGAACAAGGGTTATGTTATTAACTTGTCAAATTTGATTTAAAACACTTGATACCACTTGCTTATTCCATTTCCAGCACTCCTATATATATATATAATACAATTAGGTTTATACACTGTTGAATATCTCTGTCCCCTGTGTGTGTGTGTGTGTGTGTGTGTGTGTGTGTGTGTGTTCCAGACGGAGGTGTGTGTGTTCGAAGTTTGGGACATTCCCTGGCAGAGCACCTCGACCCTGCTCAAACAGAAGTGCCAGCCTGCAGGTTTGTTTGCACTGGTTGATCATTTAACAAATTAAATTAAAGGTTTTTAATTGCAGCTGTCCAAAATATAGTTGAATAATGAATAATAGTCACAGTGAATAGTTTTGGTGTCTTGTCTGATGACTGCTGACCTACCAGTCATGTGTTCACCGTCATCCCATGATGCATTGCTCTCTCAGTGATAGCAGTGTCTTCCAGGATGACAGTGGCCCCAGCACATTGGTTATAACGATGTGATAATAACTTTAGACTTCCATCCAGAAATGAATCCAGATGAGAATATTGGAATTATTTACTACTATTACTATTCTGAAACGGCCTTTAAGATGCTGTATCTCTGCAAATAGTGAATAAATAACTGCATTTAAATAGATTTTTGATATGTTTAGAGACCTAGAACTGTTAAAAATTATAGGTTCATATAGGTGTCATGCACACAGACACATACCTGCTTTTGTTGGTGTCTCTCTTATCAGTGGAACCTCAGCAGATAGAGACCAACAAGGTGGAGGATCTATCTACCAACCAGCCAATGGAGGTAAGGATGACCGCATATTGATTGATATGGGTTCAATAACAACATCAGTTCCAACAGTTCAGCTGTTATGTAATCGGTTGAACTTGAAATTGAGGATAAGTTTTGTGTTGTTGACTGTGTGTGTGTGTGTGTGTGTGTTTGTCCTTTACCTGGCAGGAGTCTGTGGAGCTGCTGGGCCAGTTCAAAGAGTTCATGGTCAAATACAACAAGGCCTACAGCAGCCAGGAGGGTGAGCGGCTGATGCGTACACACACACACCCCACATAGCAGAATGTGCAGGAAACCTCTCTATGTACCATGAAGCCCTTTATGTACACACAAGCCATTGTGTCCCAGGATAGCTACAGAACAAAACAAAAACATGGGATTGGAGATATGTTTTTTTCATTTTCTAATTGATTGACATGCCTTTTGTTAGAGGGACGAACAGCATGCCACAGCTAAACATAAATAGTTCATTTGTTTTAATGCTGTAAAATTCTCTTTGAGGAAACTTTGGAATTAAGTAGACCTACAGTATGTGGTGTGTAATGATGGGTTATAAGCATTATAACATGTTATTTTCAGAAAATAACTAAGAATACTACCAAATTTTGTAGTGTCAAAGTATCCCAGATTAGGGATTAGACAGAATAACTTTGACACTTTGAATAGGATTTTTACATAGACGCCAAAAAGCAAGTGATAGACAGACAAAGGAATCATGTGTTAATAAGTGGCAGATAATAGATCATCAGTAAAAGAAGAGATAAGGAATGACTGGAAGGTAGATAGGAGGCTAGAGTGCTACTGAGCTTCTAGTTTGGTAAATGTTAGGGTTTACTGCTCTTTATATTAAAATATCTTTCTAATCATGGACAAAATCAGGAGTCTGAAATATTTTAATATGATTTGCCAAATGATTTTTAAAAATCTGTTTATCTGACCTTTGACCCTGCAGAGGCAGACCGTCGTTTGCGTATCTTCCACCAGAACCTGAAGACCGCTGAGAAGATCCAGTCTTTGGACCAGGGCTCCGCCGAGTACGGGGTCACCAAGTTCAGTGACCTCACTGGTGTGTGTGTGTGTGTGTGTGTGTGTGTGTGTGCATCTCTGCTTTTCATGTGTTGCATCAGCTTTGCTTTATAAGATATTATATATGTTACAAGATAGTTTGACTCCCCTCTCTCTCTCTCCAGAGGAGGAGTTTCGCTCTACATACCTGAATCCTCTCTTGAGCCAATGGACTCTGCATCGACCAATGAAACCAGCCGCTCCCACCCGTGGCCCCGCCCCCGCCAGCTGGGATTGGAGGGATCACGGCGCTGTCAGCTCTGTTAAGAACCAGGTAGAGACCTTAATGATGAACAGAAGGGAGTTAACCAAAGGGCAACTGTCTGAAATAGCAAGTCACTAATGAATAAGTTATGTCTAATGCTTATTTGATGCTGATCGGTGTGTGTGTGTGTGTGTGTGTGTGTGTGTGTGTGTGTGTTGCAGGGCATGTGTGGATCTTGCTGGGCATTTTCTGTCACAGGCAACATTGAAGGCCAATGGTTCCTGAAAAATGGAAGTTTGCTGTCACTGTCTGAACAAGGTAGCACACACACACACACACACACACACACACACACACACACAAATAAACGCATACAAACAAACACAGTAGATACAATAATTCAATAACTTTCTCCTACAGGATGAATTGCACTGTTTACAGATAAATGCCGTGATCTGATTGGTGTATTGGTTTGTCCCTCACAGAGCTGGTGGACTGTGATAGGCTGGACCAGGCGTGCGGAGGCGGGCTGCCATCAAACGCTTATGAAGCCATTGAGAAGCTGGGTGAGAAAGAACCGGGTGGATGAGAAGTGATGTGACTGAAACAGCCTTTAAGTGATGTACTGAAGCATGTTAGCTAGGTTCCAATTCCTGTCTAATACCCACATTATACATTACACCAACATTATAACACTAGTACCGGCAACACATTAAAGACGTCTTGTTATTCCAATTTATTTATATCAGTATTCCACAACCTTATTTTTTGGTAAAGGACAAATTATTGTTTATCAGACTTACATACACCTAAAAATGGATTTGTGCTCTAAAGCTGCACTAGGCAACTTTGCACTTTGGCGGCCCCAAGTGGCAGCGGGAGGTAACTGCTTGATTTTTTTGAAAGTTTGAAGGACTCTACCTAGAAATCATGTAACATGACAACAGTAAACTGCGCACTCCTAGATGTCTTCTTAGTGGCTGATAGGAGTGGAGATGGTTAAAATAATAATTTTACAAAATGTGGCCTAGTGCAGCTTTAATCTCTGATCTCCGTCCCTCATGCTGTGGTTCAGGAGGTCTGGAGTCGGAGACGGACTACTCCTACACCGGACACAAGCAGATCTGTGACTTCACCAGCGGCAAGGTGGCCGCCTACATCAACAGCTCAGTGGAGCTGTCCAAAGACGAGAGAGGTGAGCGCAGAGGGAGGAGACGAAGAAGAAGGGGAGCACAAAGCACTGGTCATTTTGTCAAGAGGAAATTTTCACCAAAATACCCACAATTTCTTACTTACTTTTTTTACTTGACAATAACAAGACAATAACTTGGACAAACAGCAATGACCAGACTGAGATGATTTGTCATTTTCCATCTCAAAGACAAAAACAGTAGGGAGTAATGGATATTGATTTTGCTGGCTTACCTTGAATTGGATTTGGTTTTGTTCTGTTTCCCTTTTAGTGAGATGTACACATACATGGCTTACCTCTCGGCACTAAATATCAAAATTGATTTGTGATTTCTTTCTATTTATGTGTGATGTTGGTATCATGTATACAACTCTTATTGCTGCATATCCTCGGGTATCTAAAGCCTAGGTGATTGGATGTTAAAGAAAGACAATGAGAGGATGCTCATGTGATAAAAAAGGAGCTGATTTTGATTTTCATCCCTTCAGAGATTGCTGCTTGGCTGGCTGAGAATGGACCAGTCTCTGTGGCCTTGAATGCTTTTGCCATGCAGGTAAGAAACTGATGCTGCACTTTGACAGAATTACATCTCATACATGAAGAAACAAAGGAGTTAAACAGCATTTTTAAAGGATCATGTTTCTCACTTTTACAAGAATTAAAATCTCAGCTTAAGACCACATTTTCAATCAACCACATGTCTTAATTTTAGGTTATGGACTAGCAAATCTTCGGCCATGAGCTAATCATGTATTACTGTCCCGTTCAGTTCTACAGGAAGGGAGTGTCTCACCCCTTGAGGATCTTCTGCAACCCCTGGATGATCGACCACGCCGTGCTGCTGGTGGGATACGGAGAACGTAAGACAGCACACTTCCTCCAGACGCTCTGAATTAGAGTTTTACATTTTGATCGTTTGTCTCAGCTGCTTTGATAGACAGATATCCAGCTATCAAGCTCTTAAATAACAAAAACTATCAGCATAAACTGTCTCGGCACTCAAGGACTTCACTGTAGATTGCTGTTCTGTTATTTTATAGCTGGGGGTAAATGTTACGGCCTTGTTGTATTGTGTTACACTGTGCTGTGTTTTTTAATTAGCTGTAAATCACTTGCCCTCTGCGCCGATCATAACTGAAGTGAACAGATGTTGACATGGCAGCACAGTCTAGTGTGAGTCACGTTCCCACTGTATGGCCGCTCCTCTGTTTGCAGGTAAAAATATTCCATTCTGGGCCATCAAAAACAGCTGGGGAGAGGATTACGGGGAGCAGGTAAGAGAGCAGCCTGTACTTATTAAGACGGTTCACGCAGACCTTGGAAATCCTTCGAAAACTGGTGGAAGATTAAATGAGGACTGAAATGTTTTGGAAAATGAATGGATGGACTTTACATCCTGAGGAAAACCATGAGCATGATGGAGGTTTGTGTTGCTATAGCACCAGAAGTCAGTTCTACCATGAAGGATTTCACCAGGATTTCTTGTAAAAGACGAGGCCTTTATCATGTCTGATTCTGACCAATGTCTTGTCTTACCACAAAACAATTTTTTGGAGTCCTTAAATTTCACAAAAAAAGACCTTGAAAGTCATTGAATTTGATGTCCAAGTGAATGTGAGAACCCTGTTATTGACTTTGATTGCATGTTTTTCCATTTACCACATACACACACATATAGAAACATTTGACACCTCAGTATATAAATGAAGAAAAATGAAAATAAAGAATGTTATTAGTGGAAGTCCATTCAGATACATGGTTGCTTGCTATTTTTATAGAACAGTTGTCTTTTTTTTTACTCATCCTCTCTCTTTCTCTCTCTCTCTCTCTCTCTCTCTCCCTCTCTCTCCCTCTCTCTCTCTCTCTCTCTCTCTCTCTCTCTCTCTCTCTCTCTCTCTCTCTCTCATACAGGGTTACTACTACCTGTACAGGGGCTCCAATCTGTGCGGCATCAACAAGATGTGCTCATCTGCTGTGGTCAACTAAACCACCAAAACACACACACACACAAACGCACACATACATACAGTATATATATGTACACCACAGCCAACTGACCCCACCGTTACACCACTCAAACACACATTTCATCCAGAGTGCATGAAAATAGGGGTCATACACACACACACACACACACACACACACACACACACACACACACACACTAAGTCCTGCTGATGTTACTTTTCATTCAAACCAAGTGAGCAGTGTTCCACCTCCATACCTCTCACCTCGTGTCCACTTACAAAAACATACCAGCTCCGATAAAGCTAGTTTTAAAGTGTTGCTGAGGTTTTATTGTGAATTTTAAAGTAGTTGCATTTCTGTTGATTTTATTCCGTTAGGCTGTCAGGTCGCAATACTTGCTGTGTTTTAGGCAAAGTGTTGGTTTTTAACTCATTCATCTCCACAGTAACTGAGCCTGTGTTTGATAAAGGAGATGCACTAACTATACTTGTCTGTTTTCCTGAATGTTCTGTTACCAGTGTTTGTGCTAATAGGATTTTTTGCTAGAGTTCCTTGTTATATTGGTCTTTGTGTCTTTGTGTTACTACATAATGCAACTTCCCTTAACAAAGATGTTCTCCTGGTTCTTACAACGATAGATTCTGCAAGGGTTTTCCTGGGTTGTAAAAGACTGGTTTTATGATTTATAATAATTGCTGTAATGCAGTGGGAAATTAATGAAGGTTGAATAAAAAAGCACAGAATCCTATCCTTTATTTACTGTGTTCTTCCTTTCTTTGAGCGCACTCTTCATACACCAGGGGGTAAATTAGGAGGGTTTTAACTATGCAGGTAATGGAACTACTGAATAATAATGCAGCATTGTATTGAATACATATTGGCCTTCACCATAAACTATAACAAACATCAAATCTGCAAGTATGATTTCTTAAGAAGCAGTAGCCTATTGAAATTTAAGGGAAAAACAGATTTTTCTTAATAACTATTGATATCATGGTGGGTCTCAGTTGTAGCCTACTCTAGTCTGTTAATAAATAATTTGTTAATTTCATCAACCTGAATGTACGGCCTATGGAAGCCCGTTTCCACCACCTGTTAAAAAAATATGGCACTTTTCTCTTTTTTTCCATCATGAATTATGAGATGCTAAGTCATATTTATGAGATACTATCTTATAATTATGAGATGCCAATTCATATTTATGAGATACTATCTCATAATTATGAGATACTAAGTCATAATTATGAGACGCTAAGTCATAATCATGAGATAGTATCTTATAAATATGACACTCACAGGCCACTTTATTAGGTACACCTGCTTGTTAACACAAACAGTCGGCTCCTCCAAACAGTGAAATCATGTGGCTGCAACTCAGTATATAAAGCATGCAGACATGGTGAAGTGGTTTAGTTTTTTGTTTGACCAAACATTAGAATGGGCGAAATGCGTGATCTAAGCAACTTTGACTGATTGGCGATTGTTGGTGCCAGACATGGTAGTTCAGCATCTCAGAAACAGCTGCCCTCTTGGGATTTTCATGCACTACAGTCTCTAGTGTTTACAGAGAATGATGTAATAAACAAAAACATCCAGTGAGCCGCAGTTCTGTGGCCGAAAACAGTTTATTAATGAGAGAAGTCAGAGGTCAGAGGAGAATGGACAGACTGGTTCAAGCTAACAGAAAGGCCACAAATGCTCCAATAACAGTCTTTACAACAGTAGAGTGCAGAAGGGCATCTGAACACACAAGTTGTTGGCCCTTATGATAAATGGGCTACAGCAACAGATGACCAGCCACTACTAGATAGGTGTACCTGATAAAGTGACTGGTGTAGGTCAGAAATATTAGATTTATTATGATTTATTAGTAGCTCATAATAATGACTTAGCATCTCATAATGACTTAGCATCTCATAATTATGAGATAGTATCTCATAATAATGAGTTAGCATCTCATAATTATGACTTAGCATCTCATAATAATTTTATGAGATAATTATGAGACGCTAAGTCATAATATTGAGATTAAAAATTCAATTTATGATGGAAAAAAAAAGAAAAGTGCCAGATTTTTTTTAACAGGTGGCGGAAATGGACTTCCATACAGCTGGCTAATACAGTCAACTCAACTCATCCTGACTCAGACACAATCAATATCTCGTTATAACGAGAAAAGTTATATGTTGGTATGTCATTATAACGAGAAACGTTTCTCGTTACAATGAGATAAATTGGTATGTCGTAGTAACGAGAAAAGATGTCATTATAACGTGAAAATATCTTGTTATAACGAGAAAAAGATCTCGTTATAACGAGATACTGAGCCTATATTTTTCTCCCACTGTGACATCAATACGCTGCCGTATGAATGACCATCGACCTAAACAGCTGAAAATATCAGAACTGACATTTAGAATGAAAAGCTTAATTTCTACCTGTAATACCTGGTCTAAAATTACTGTAGTCCGTGCAAAAAACAACCGTTTTTTTCAAACGCTAATGATCTTGAATGCTACTCAGATTGAGAGACGAAAAACTCTACTTCCCATAGAGCGCTGCTGCTAGGGAAGGAAAAACTAGCTGTTAAGCTAGAAGTTATTCGCAGAAACAAAAACATCTGGTTTTGCAATTTTACCTTCAAAATAAAAATGGCAGAAAGCCACAAACATTAAGCGGTGTACAGAAGTACAAAAGACAAATATTTGGGTAATTTATTTATACCCAGTGGCTGTAAAAGTTGATTTCTAGCGCCCACTTCATTATCTTAAATGCCACGTGTGCCCATAATACAAGGTCTATAAATATAAGCAAGATAAGGAAAATATTTTTGAATACAATGACTTTTATTTTGAAAAGTTCAGACCGTTTCACACCGGAAGTCTTTCGGTGTGAGTATTTCGGTCTTCTGGCTTGACACTGGTAGATATAGCGAGCACATGAGGTTGTGGTGTACGCACATTAAATATCCAAACGTGTCTTTTTCCTGAGTTCATTTATAGCTTTCGTCAAACTACCAAGAAGCTTATTCTGCTTCAAAGAGACACAATAACCCGTTTCTGTCTTTCAAGGTAGTTATCTAACTTGATAAAGTGGACAAGTGTTGTGCTACGTTGTTGGCTAGCTAGCTAAACTAGTGGTAGCAACTGACCAGCTATTTGCTAACTATTAACATAAAAGCTAATTTGGCTAGAGAAGCAAGCAAGTGGAGGAAACGTGAGTTACGGTTATCTGTCCAGCCACTAGGCTATTGTGACAAATCACAGAATATGGGTTAAACTGATAAGGTAGAGTTGCTAGCTGGGCTAACTTATCTGAGATAAGTGTTAAACTCAGCTGTAATGTTTGGGTATTAATTTCAAGTGACTTGGCGACTGTGTTGATTTTGGTCATTACTTTTCCACTTTAGCTAGCGTAAGATAATTATCCAGGCTTTATGAACTGCAGTACTTGTTATCAACACTAACGACACACAGTGACTAGCAGGAACTGCTGTCCTGTGTACAGACTTTGACCAGGTGTCAGCCTTGCGCTCTTCTTTTCTCAGCTGGCGAAGGAAACTGCAGCCCAACGTCTACAATGTCACAGGCCACCAAACGCAAACATGTTGTCAAGGAGGTTCTTGGAGACTTTGTCACACCTACAGAAAACCAGCAGATCGTGAAGGTTAGCTGTGTATGGACTTTACTGTAGGAAACATCAAATGGCTGCTGTACAAACGACCACTGACCCTTAGACACTGTACAGAAAACAAGAAGGCAGTGTCATTTCTCTGACTCCCTCTCTCCATCTTTACCTGTGCACCTGTAGGTCACTGGTAGCCGTGGCAACAACCTCCATGAGACTGTCACCGCTCAGGGTGAGACCTTCCTGGTGAGCATGCCCACCAAGTTCCGCAAGAACATCTGGATCAAGAGAGGTAAGTGATGTTATGGGATGGTTAGATTAAAAACAACTGTGGAATATTAGTTTAACAGAGAGTAGAGTATTTTTGTTACAGATAAACCAACACAAACACTTAAAAACTGCAGCGTCCTGCCTTGTTCATAATGATATGTCGCTGGTTTAGAGCAAGGGAGGGAATACCAACATGGTTGTTAATAATCTTAGTCTTTTTCCACATTGCTGCTGGATCATACATCAGTTATGGTGTATAACTGATATAACTTACTTTTATCTTAATTAAAGATATGTCATTTATGCAATATTGATTAATTTTCAGGATACTGTGAAATAATATATAGATAAATATAGATAATAAAAATCATAATAAAAACATTATTATTACTAAGGATCTGCATGAATAATACATTCATCTCCTGATCACATTGCTCAAGCTGGTCAAATGAAACAAGTTTCCAGTATGGCGTTGCAGTGTGTCCTGCCTTGAGTAGACGTTATTTTTGGGGAGAAGTGCTGCATTTAAGCTGCACACAAGATGGAGCCATTTAGGTTACTGCAGGGAACATTTTCACATAGACCAGCATCCAGGAAGAGGAAAAGGAGCAAAGCTTACAGCTGTTTTGTGTGAGTTTTTCACTGATATACAGTATATGTATTGTACAATATACAATACCAGTATGAGTTTTGTGCTAAATCAGAATTAGAAAATGTGTGAATGTTAGGACGAAGGTAGTTGTACATATCTCATTTCTTGATGAAGATGTTAAGCACTAAAACATTCTCCTCAGTGATGTGTGCAACTGGAGGATAGGCCTTTTTCATTTCATATGGAAATGCACTACAAGCATTGTCAGCCTTATATTCTTTACTTTTCATAGGTGTACCAATATTTATTGTAGTTTTTGTGTTTTTGTTTGCTGTTGTTTTTGTTCAAACTGCCTCTGCTTTCTGACCCCAAGGCGACTATGTGATTGTGGATCCTATTGAGGAGGGAGAGAAGGTGAAGGCAGAGATCAGCGTCATTCTCTATAAAGACCACATCCAGCACCTGCAAAAACTAAAACTCTGGTGAGTAGGAACACACACACATGTACTTGTACAAACACAACATAACTAACCCTAACCCTATCAAAGTTGCCTCTACAGGACACACTACAAAAGCCTCTACTAACCAGCATTGTTTTGTCAATGTGATTTTCCTTTGCTTCCTGCAGGCCAGAGGGCTTCACAGAGGAGCCGGAGAAGACAGACAGAGAGCAGGAAAAGGGAGACAAGCGGGGGGAGAAAGACGAGGAAGAGGAAGGTAGCGAATCTGAGGATGATGAGAGCGACCTCTTTGTTAACACCAACCGCTGTAACTACCACTACAGCGAGAGCGAGGAGGAGGAGAGCGAGGACGAAGACGAGGACGAAGAGGCAGAAGAGGGAAGGACAGAAAATGGCTCCTAGTGGGAGCGTTCAGGACGCAGACAATCAGAGCGGGAGTTGTGGAAATCATCTGACACTGTGCCGTTATCGCTGTTGGAGTTGATGCTGAATTGAAATCACGGTCCTCCGCCTTCACTTTGATGTAACAGCCCCCCTCTGCAGCTGTTGTATGGCAGCCTATCAGGGACATTAAATGGCATGAGTGAATGGGCGCGTTGTCCCTCTGAGTTTCGCCCATTCTTGATGCTGATGGGTTTTTTTTGTGGGGGTTATCGCTGGCTTCAAAACTAGCAATCTCTTGACTCCTTCTCCTTCTTGACTCCTGCACATGAGCAAAATAACTCCTGCTCATAAAATCCAGTCTCATAATCATTTCTATAATCTTGAGAGTTGAGACTTGAATGATTTTCCTGTTGATTTGACATTCTCAAGGACAATTCCCACACTCTTGTTGAACACATATTACTAACTCAGGCATGTCTATATACTGCACACCTCACTATATATTACCACACATTTCTTATGTAACCGAACATGATGTTTTAGCACAGTGGCTCTTCCTTGCATCTGCATAACAAAATAAGTACAATTTGTGCAGGGAAACGTTTACTTAAAAGGTAATGTCCAGTCATCCCATTTCCAAGGCTAACATTTTTAAAGCAAGCATGGCATCACCCAAAACAGTTTTTTTAAAGTACAACTGTGAGCAAGGGACAAAATATACTGTATATATTTTTTTCCCACTTTTGTTTTAGTAGTTTAGAAAGATCCTAAGAAGGGTGACAGACAGGTGTTGGTATTTAAACACTTCTCTCAAGAATGGCTGTAACTGGTTGAACCATTCCCAGCTCTCTGACACTACAGGTGTTGATGAAGAGCTGGTTTAATTGAAGATAGTCTTGATGATTCGGTGTGGGACGAGCCCAGAAAAACCTTAGGGTTGAGGCAGAAGAGACGAACACCTTTTTCAGGTTGCTCTAGTTCCAACTGTCCTGGTATCATGTTGTATTTGGTAGTTTGTAATTGTGACTGCCTCGTACCTCAACGCTTACTGACATTCCTGACATAATCGCTGAGTTTGGCTTGTTAGCATTTGGATTACTTCTTGAGCTGTGTGAACAACAGATATTGGACCCCAATGTCAGCAAAGCCTGCAATGACTAAAATAAACCATTTTTGTTTTCTCTCTTTCCATGTCTCCGGCTTTAAGAATACAAATATGTGCAAGAAGTTAAGTCGTGGTGTAGAATGTCTTTAGTCTCTTCAATGTTAATTCATATTCAAGGAGGGAGCTGCCTTCATTTGGCACAAATTCTTGATTTGTGATTTGAGTCGGGACTGTCTGGGAACAATCAGAAATGTGCAGAAATACTAATGGGAACCTGGATATGGAAATTAACACATTTATGTCACATACTGTACATGGCAATTCCTATAGATTAGCAGTCAATATCTAATGCAGATAATGAAGCATGTTCAGCAACAGATAGCTGTAGGCACCAAAACCAGTTTCACAGGAACTTTTCAAGTCAGAGTTATTTTCCCCCTGTGGCATTTTCACATACTTTAACCATGATAGAACTTCAACTTGGTATGACAACATACATATAGGACAGTACAGAGTGTTTACTTCTGTTACTTTTACAAAGGGTTTTGTATAGGACTTCATCTAACAATTATTTTGATTATCGATCACTTTTTCAATTAATAATTTAGTCTGTAAAACTTCAAAAATAATGACAAATGCCCATCACAAGTTACCAGAGCCCAAAGTGATTCTTCAAATTGCTTACATAGTCTGGCCAGCAGACAAAAAAATCCAAAGTATTCATTTTATAATGACATGAAACGGAGGAAAGCAGCAAATCTTAGCATTTGTGAAGCTGTAACCAGCAAATGTTTGGTATTTTTACTTGATCAATGACTAAAATGATTAATTATCAAAATTATATTTGATAGTCGATCGACTAATCGATTGATCAACTAATTGTTTCAGCACTAGTTTTGTATTTTAGGAAGCCCATAATTCTGTAAACTAACGTTTCTGGTCAAATTATTTCTGAGAACTTGGTAAGAAAGCATGCATGCTTTTTTGAAAAGGTCTTTTAAGGGAAATGTTCTGGTTCCCTGTTTACTTTCACAAACATTGTCATCATATGCTATCGTGATTCTGCTGCCAGTTTCTTAAACGCTGAAACAAATTCCCAAAAGGTTTTTGGATGTTTGGAAACAAGTCAATAAAATAATCTACTTAAAATCTCAAATACTCCCTTTAAAATTGAACTGTATCTCTCATACAATATGTAGTCCATTTAAATAGCAATTTCAGTTATAAATTGATAATATATCTGTAAAACCATAACACATTGTGTTTAAAACAATAAAAGCAATTCAATTTAAATTAAGGTGTTACAGATAAAGGTAACAGAGTTTACAGATAAAACAGGTAAACTAAAATAATACTAATAAAAGTGTAGCACAAGTGTGTGTAGTGGAAGTGGTGGACAGTTCATAGTTGAGTATTGGTAAGGATTGCATTTAAAGTCTTCAAAGTCTGTTTGCTGAGCAGTAGCCAGGTTAGCGCAGGATTTTACCCTTGTGCTCAGTGGAAACCACCTCTCTCTGCTCTGTCACAGACTCTGGATGCCACAAACTTCACCTCTTGACCTGCGATACCAGCAGGTCTCTCGAGGTCCTGGTGTCTTTTGGGAAAGACAGTTTGGAGAAGTCTGGTGTGCTTGTTTTCATTGGCTAACCCTGTAGCATCAGGTAGAGAGCATTGAGGGCTTTCTCTAGGAGTGCATTATGCACTTAACCGGGAGGATTTCATTTGTCACCATCCATGTCAGGCAGAAAGGGATAGTTCACATTGTGCACTGGACTCACTGGTTTGTGCTCCTGCCCAAAGAGAAAGAGAGTAGCTATTACAATTCCTCCTACCCTAAGTTGAAATGCTTTAAAGGTCCTGCATTATTCAGTTTTCATAATTTTGTTTTCAAATGTACCATGTCTCAGGGTAAGTATAATGTTCTTCATTATATTTTGCAAATCAATGTAGTTCAGTTAAAAGGGAATACATTGAATGAATTTGCTCACAGGCAGAACTAACACAATACTGGACCCTGATTGGCTGACAGCAGCAGCTCCTTTGATTCAAATGAGGTAAACCTGCTGAGTCGAGGCTTTCTAGTTCAAATGCTGCAAACTGGCCTGACTGGAAGGATTTCAGTAATTCTTTAGTGAGTTGAGCCAATCAGGATCAAGTGCAGTTGTGATGCGTTGACTAGTTTGTCTGAAACTGCCTATAAAAAAGGATAGATTTTTTAAAAATGCAATTACTTTAAATTCAACCACTCAAGCAAGAATAAAATCTTACAATGTCCACATGAAATATCGTTGATATGTATATAAATTGAGGAAAATTTGAATTGCCATAATAGGCCCCCTGTAAAACTTGTAAGTTAAAGTGTGTATGCCGTTGGCAGGTTGAGAAACATCTGCATTGTTTGGTGCGATTGAATAGAACCCTGGAGCATTTACGCCTCTAAATAAATAAATGCAGACTCAAATAATTTTCTCAACTGAACAACTAGTGTCACCTATACACACACCTAATGTTGATAGAAGTTTACTGAAATGTTTCCAGTCAAAATCTAAAATGGCAATCAATCTTCAATAGACAATTTTGAGAATGGATCAACTGGGATAGCCTCAATTTTTCTTATCTGCATCCCTCAGAGTCGCATTCCAACACTCAGCCTGTGTCTCTTTTAGCCCCGCCCACAACTTAACAACCTGTGAGGGTCTTCGTTTGTGGACCAATAAGATTGTGTGGTAGGCACATGGCTCCTCCTCTTCCTTTTCAGGAAAGTCAAAGGTCAGAAAAGCAGGGTTGTGGGTGGGGTAGGCGTTCAACCTAACCATACACATCCCCACAAAAACGTCGTCAATGGGGAACAGGTGAACCCTTTTAGATATGTCGTTTAGACGTTTGGTCAGCAGGCCCGAATACACCACCCCTCCCCCGCCTGCGTATGCAGGATAAAGGCCCTTATAGAAGCTATCTGGCACAAAGTACTTGGATTTCTTCACTCTGTTAGGTATGGCTGCACCGATCACATCTCCGACCATGAAGTCTCGCATGACACGGTGTGCTTTTGGCTTCTGCAGTTGATCCTGGAGGTAGTCTATCATGGCCGGGGTGTTGACAAAGATATCATCATCTCCCTTAAAGACGAAGCGTGTCTGACCGCAGAGGCGTGAGAACCAGTCCCAGAAGAGCACGTCTTTCAAGGTGAGGTTGAAGAAGGAGTCTTGGAAGTCCCACTGGAGAATGTCTCCATAATGCTTACTCTCCAGGAACAGTAACTCAGACATGTCCACTCCCAGCTCCTCGCGGTTCTCTTTGCCAAGCAGGAACACCCTGCGGATGTATCCTCCGCCTTCTCTTCCCGAACCACCTCCTTCTCTTCCTCTGTTCCTCTTATCTCCTGCCACCCACCCCACCTGGCCCCAGGACTGACGGATGGCCTGCCGATTCTCAAAGTTCATCTCCGTTGTCTTGATGGCTAGGAGAAGCAAGGGGGGCTCCTTCTCTTCCTTTGCCCCAGCTCCACATGTCATATTCGGCTGGATGAGGACGGGGTAATCCCTCTTGTGCATGTGGCTCACAAATTTGAGCATCCGCTGTGGCAGATTGGCAAAGTTGCTCGTTCTGGTGTCCAAGTCTCCAACTGTAGAGAAACTTTGCCCCAATAGGGACTCATACATGGGGTTAACTCTTTTATATTTCCTCTTGGGACTCAGGATGGGGTTGTAATAGCGGTCGATGGCCAGCTGGAGCTCGTTCCAAACAGCGCCCCTGTGCGGGTGGAGCTCCCAGAAGGTTTTAGGCAGTGGGGCCAAGCCGTTGGTTCTATAAGTTCCTGAGGCGATGAAGTGGGTTATTTTAGCCCCGCGTAGCAGCACTGCGGTACCGCTCGTGTTTGTTGTAACCGTCATGTTGAAGCACACCATCAGAGTGATGTAGGTGAAAAGCAGGACCATGAGGATGCATGGAGTGCACAGGCACATCAACATGTTCCTCCAGCGACAGTAGCACCGTGCCATTCAGCTGGAGGAGCAGAATAGTTAGTTAATTTTGACATTTCTTAAAAGACATGCCATTCATGTATGTCTAAAAACAGGCTGGCATAAGAAAGTCATTGGTGTAACAGAGGCACAATGGTGGGACCGACAACAACAGCTATTCTTTTGAATGTCAAAACAGAGAACCAGAGAACTAACGTCAAATGTACTACGTGCCATCTTCTCAAAGCCCAGAGATAGTGAACATGAGAGTGTGAACATGGTTGGAGAGGTCAAGGTATAGAATGAACAAGTAGAAATGTCAGGAGAAAGCATGAGCGAAGTAAATGAAAAAAGAGAGAGAGCAAGAATTGAGAAGGGAAAAGTGAGCAAGAGTGAGTAGGGACAAAGGAGAGAATGAGGCTGACATCTGATAGAAAAGCAAGGGAGAGAAGGGAGGGGGAAGAGAGAGTATGAGAGCCAGAATATTTACTGTTTGAAAAGGAGTGGTTGCCAGAGGAAATACAATTATATTAGAGGATGGGGTACAGAAATGAATGCATTCTACATCTGTAAGAAGTAACGCTGTAACATTAAATCAAATCTAAACCTATCATCTCATCAACTCATCAATCATCTTTATAACCTTACTTATACACATGGAGTCATTTGATATAATTAAATCAACTACTTTTAGAGTGTTGAAATAGAAATAAGGAGTCAGCAGTTCTTTTTGCTTACCCTTTTGTTAATTGCAGGCTCCCTCATTCACTGAATACTTATCTGTTTTGACAAGCAAGGTCAATTGACCATGCTAGTAATCTTACATCTCCGTTGGCTCAATTCACAGTAAAAAAGAAAGTAAATAAGAAATCCTTTCCAACGCAAAAACAAAAATGTAGTCCAGAGAATCAGTCTAGCCTAAACTCATTTGTCTTGGTGACACTTTCTGGAGAGTGGGGGCCTCTGTCTCGGATGAGACTGAACACTGAAGAATTTGCATGCAGAGAAACTTACACAGAGGCAAGACACGCTGACAGTCAGGTGTGCAAAGGAAACACCCACGGTCGAATGAGAGAGCAAACAAGAAAGACAGACTCATTAGCAATCAATGAGAGTATCTGGTGTATCAATTCTAACAAAGGACACTCAGTCCACAAGTTGTATAAGAGAGATCCTAAATGTTGTTTTCAAGATCAAGATACATTGTATTTGCATTTATGACATAAAACTACCTAATACCCTTTAGTTCTTCATGATTGACTCTTGATGCTGAGACCACTGGAAGTGTGAGGAGAACAACTGTACATTTTACAAAACTGAATTTTCTGTTGAAACATTTGTAACTGTAAAATGTCAACCTAGGTCCATCTTGCTCAAACACAATGGCGGGGTGAAAGCTATGACGAAAGGATCCAGCAGCCCAGTGACACCTTTATCTCTCAAACACAGATCAGGCTGGTTGAATTTTCCCTTCAGTTTCTATACAATGTAACATAAGCAAACACACTTAAAAGAATACTTCCACTACCAACCCATCCAGCCACCACTTATCAGGTTAAACAGGAAATACGAGAACTGGCATCATCTCATCTGCCTGCAATGCCTGAAGTGCATCTGGCATCCTGCAACCTGCAACCTTTTGTGTTGCAACAGTATGATTTAATCCCCTTGGAAAGAGCTGTCTCTGTGAGTTGGATTGCAGCTGTGGTCTTAGATTGAGTAGTGTTAGCTGAAAGTGGAAAAGCCTACATTTGACCCTAAAGGATCAAATCCTGATCCTGTAAAATGGAGTTGGAAGCCTCAATTTAGCCCCTGGGAAATGTGGTACTGTACATGCATCAAAAACAGTGACATTATATTGGGATTTTTCTTTTCTTTCTGTATCGAGTGAAGTATTTGAGATTTCAGAGGCCAACTGTTCACCAGAGGAGTAATGGTTTAAATCCCAGATACAGATATTGACCACATAGTACATGTTTAAGTGTTTCAAGGGCAGTAGAGACACTTGCACTCTGACATCACTGTAAACATGCATATATATGTAGGCATTTGGTTATTGGGAAGCATGAGTAGTGTGTGTGTATGTGTGAGTCTGTGTGTGTACATCTGTGTCTCTATCAGTGTGCCAGATCACAGTTTGTCTTTGATTAGTCATAAGATAAAATCAAATATTCATGCTTATTAGGAATTAAAATGCAACCACACTCTTTCAGCAGCCATGCTAATTGATACAAGAAACGTCAACAGATTATCATCTGCTATTACACAAGTTGCTGTCACATTTAATGCTGTAATACGTTGTTTGTGGGTGTGGGTGTGTGGTTCCCAGTTTCTATCCCTTTAGCACACCATCAGAAGATCTGGGGGATCCATTTAAATTGCAGCTTGACAATGTGAACAATCCTTTCTATCCAAAATCTCATTGGAAACCTAGCGTTTTGAATCTCACCTATACAAGTTTGTTAAATAGGTGGGGAAGGTTTAGGTTTTTAGCCATTTACAAACAGTAAATTGTCACATATGATTAACTACACAAATTTGTCAATTTATGTAAATATTTGATTATGGAAAGACTGAAAATTCTGGTCTTTCTGCAAACATGCTCTTTAATCTTTAAACTACCTAGAGGAATTCTGGATCAGGTGATATCTCAGACACCACCACATCCTGGTACTGTGAAATTACAGTGATTAGCCTGATGGGGACGCTATAATTAAAGGTCAAAACTTAAAACTTTGAAAGGCCCGGACTCCTACACTGTCCGATTGACAGGAAACTTGCTGCACACATCCAGCTGTCCTTACAAATTACAGGTTATAATTAAAGGTCAAAATTTTTTACTCAAACAAGATATTTCAGACACCACTGATGCGATTTCGAGTTTGGAGGGATGATACATGAGGATGTGGTGAAGGAGGTCTGGATGAAGTCTGGAAGACAAAGTGAGGCCACAGACAGGAGCTGAGAGAGGCAGAGTTAGAGGCACAAAGCAGTAACATGGCTGTGCTTTCAAAGTCTAATCTGTCACAGACTGCTGATTGTCTACTTAGACATTAACAAGCAACATAATCCATTGTCATGAAATATTACTTTAAATTTTTGCCTCTAAAATTGATAAAATATTAAATTGAACAGACCATTCCAATTATTATATTTATTCCAATGTGCAGATTATAATTTGGATAAATTTATAGTCCACAATACCACTATTTAACATTTTGGAATATGATTGTGTCTATAATCTTACAATCAAAATGTTTTGTTTTTCTTCAGAAATATTTTTGATTAATATGAAAAATCACAAATAATACCTATATTTCACAGGAATCTGTGATTTTTCCATATTTGTAAAACATTTTTTTAATCAAACCCACGTTGGAAGTGAAGCTGTGTAGCTCTGACAGCACATAGCACATCAAAGAAGAGACAAGGTAAATACTGCCACCTAGTGTCACCACCTTTGCACATCTGACCATTCTATTCTATTCTATTCTATTCTACTCTCAAAATCAGGTCTGTGAACAGAAGGAAACAACAGTTTTTCTTTGTTATAAAGATGACAGGACTGTTTCAAAATGGTAGGAATAAAGTTTTATTTTTCATATGAAGGGGTGGTTTTGGATTTTTCTTCTTTTACAAGTAGTATGTTTTTGATAAAACTTGCAAAAAATCTTCTAGCATATTCCAAGAATGATGGACATGAGATAAGGGGATTTATTGCTGAATGTTAAAATGAAGACACTTTTTTATTTTTTTTCACCGAGTGGAAAAACAATTTGCTTGCTGCTTTTTCCATGCACCCAACTACCAGTACCACTAGGACATGCAGGGGGGTCGGGGGGAGTGAGAGGAGAAGGGAGGGAGGGAGGAAGGGAGGGAGGAAGGGAGGGGAGGGGGGGGGGGCAATGGGGGAGAAGAGGAGGAAGGAGGGAGAGGGAGTTGGTAGGTAAAAAAGACAAAGGCAAACTGCTTGACAAACACAAACATGGAAGGAGCTCATGGGTTGTGTGTGTGTGCGTGTGTGTGTGTGTGTGTGCATTTGTGTGTTAGTGTGTGCTTCATTATGTATGAGGAGGTGTGTGTGTACGATGTGCATGTTAGTATCTATGTCTGAAATGTATGTGAGTGTGTGTATGTAAGGGGCGGGGGGAGTGCAGGGGCAGGAGAAAGAGAGAGAGAGAGAAAGGGGGGGGGGGTATTACAATTCAACTAGCTCTAGAAGCACACTACCCTCACTTGCAGTATTTCCACATTGCAAATCCCAGATTGATTACAGTGATAATAAGACAAAACTAGCCGGACCTTTGGGCCATGAAAAATAACAAAAGAAATCATATTTATATATCATTCTAGTATGATTACGAGATTCCCCTGAATCTGTCAAGAGGGGGTCGTCGTCATTTTTAAGATACTTTCTAAAATATCTGTGATCCATGCATCTCCTGTGTGATTTTCTCAAAAAAACAAAAAAAATAAACAAAAACAAAACTCTATTCATTGAAAATTGACTCTTATAGGGACATGTATTGTTTCTTTTTCCTTGAACTTTTTTTTTGTTTTCCTATCTAAACCCAATGTATAGCTCTGAAGTGAAGGAGGAGTTTCTCTCATCCAATCGTGGTTTGACAGGTTTTGTAATGTTGCCATTTCATTGTTTACATGATCAGTCTACTGTTACTGTTACAGTAGCGCATACTACTCTGGAGATGGGGGTGGGGGGGGGGCCTAAATTCGTCCCACGCTAGTTGCTTCGGGGAGGGAGTGAGAGAAAGACAGGGAGGGGGGTGAGGGGACGGGGGTGGGGGTTGGGGTCGGGGGGGGGGGCAGACAGAGACAGACACATAACAGATCATTCAGTCAATATGACCAAGCAAAGTATGTTCAATCAATAAAGGTATAGGAATGCAAAAAAGGATGCAGTAATCAGTATTATCATATACCATCTTTTGGCTGTGAGCTAAATAAAAAAAAGAATCACAGTCGGACTCAAACTCACTCTCTAGCGGTGTGAACCTGCGCCGTCACGCAGCGACCCCGCAAGCGTCTCTTCCCGTCGGAGCGAACAGATGTGGCCCTCCGCGCAACAGCAAGCCCGTATCGATTCGAATACGACATCACATTTTTATCATCGCCGTCGTCGTCGTCGTCGTCAGCAGCAGTCGTAAGACCCGCACAACCACACACACGCCCACTCGCACAAACACACAACCTTTTGGAGTTAAAAACCCACAAAATAAATAAATAAATAAACCTCTCTTCTGATTTCAAGAGTTTTTTTTTACCCACGCTCCCTTCATTGTGGTCACAGATGAATGCAATAATTGACGAACGTGACGGACAGACAGGAAGGAGTGTGAGGAGATGTTGGATCTGGCCTGCGGACTGAACTGTGACTGAGATGGCGTGCTCTCTCTCTTGCTTGAGTCTTTTGGCTGTGATGCGATGGGGAAGTCCTGAGACACAGTGCGGCTCTAAGCTGCTGGCATAGGAAACGGGCGGGCTGGGCAGTCCACGGGAGGCCAGAGTCAGGCTGGATTACAACTGGATTGGTTAGGTCGGTTTGGATCGGCAGCTCCCTGGCCAATGACTGCTCGCGGAGGGAGGTTCTTACAGTGCAATGGAGCTTCTGGCAGCGTGAGGATCGGTGGGAGGAGCGTGTCCGTCAAACAGAGACCACACCCTCGAAGGTGAACGGAGACGCCCGGCGAACAACCAATGAGACTTCATGAGGTGTACAGACTGCATATAGGCATACACGCACGCACGCACACATACAAACACACACACGCACCGCAACCACCAGCAACGCCATGGCAGCACCCTGAACACCTATGCAGGAATCTCGAAGCACTTTCCTTAAGCAACTCCCTAACACTCTGAAACAACAACAAATGACTGACAGGCAGCGGACGAAAGACGTAGATGACCGGTGTGTGTTCAACTGGAAAGATTCATCCAAAAATCAGCCCGGCGCATAGCGCGCGGGTCCAAGAAAACTACCCTACACATCCGGTTGCGTCAGTGATCAATGTCCCTGTGAAACGAGCGCGTCGCGTGGATCATACTCATGTAAACAGACACCTTTTACACAGGAGGAATCAATATTGCATGATGACATAATCAGATCACAGTTCAAAAACAGGAAGATCCCAAATCAGAGAAAAAAACAAAGGAAAAGGAAGGAAGAGGGTTGGTCTCTATAAAAACGAGGAGTCTTTATAAGAAAGGCTACAAAAACTCAATGGGACCTCCGACTTCAGCATACAGCAAAAGGCACCACAATATTATTCTATTTATCTAACTCGTGAAAAAATTGGCACGTAATTCTCTTATTTTTTCATCTCTCATAATGCTGTAAATCAAAAAACTTTACATATAAATATTTCCCCCCCGTTATAAAAAAAGTCTTTGCTGTTAGCTAGTAGACAATTTTTGCTGAAATGAAAATAAATATTTCATTTGTTTAGAATATCTGTCTGTTATACAAAATAAAAATATTTCTCCTAGGTGCAGGTCTCTAGTCCACTGGTTGTGTGTAGGGGGAAAGGGTGTGTGTGAGGTGGGGGAGGGGGGGGGGGGGGGGGCAGAGTGGCAGGGGTGTATGGGTGGGTGTTGGGGGGGAGGGGGGATAAGTCTTAAAGGGGCATGTTGTCGGCCTTGGAGCGCTGCGCCTGGGAGCCGCGGCCCTGCCCGTTGCTGCGCGTCCCCGGCCGACTCAGCCCGCGGTGAGTCCGTGTGTCGGCGCCGGACGAGGAGCGGAAACCCGAGACGGTTAAGGGCGGGTCCAGGTTCATGTTCTGCATACTGAGGAAGGGCGTGCTCTCCCCGTGGCCGTCCTCTTCCTCCTCTTCCTCCTCCTCCGACTGGCTGAAGCTCTGGGAGCTGTAGTCCCGTAGGCCCACTGCGCGCTGGGAAACGTGTCCGTTGAGGCGGTTGCGTCGCGGGCGGCGCCGGCTCCGGATGGGCTCGCGCGAGGAGGCGTACTCCTGCGTGGTCTCGTAGGCCTCGTCGTCGGGGAGACGGTAGGGGCTGGACGGTAGGCTGCCGGTGCTCTCCGTCAGGTAGGGTCGCCGTGGACGACGGGGCTGCCTGTATAAACATCCATCCTGCAGGGACAGAAACATATGGGACGGTGTTAGTCAGCAATCTGATCTTCATCACGCTGCAGCATTTATCGTACATCTATTTGTTAGGCTGTTTGGCACCGTTTGTCTACACTGTCTACACTGTGTATGTGTTGTATGTATACTGAATGTTTTATCCTTATGTCATGGTCTTATATCATTATGTCAACAATAATAACATGTGATTCTTTATTGATCCATGTAGAGAAACTATTGAGAAACTATTGAGAAACTATCGAGAAACTATCGAGAAACTATCGTCTTCACGTCTCTGTTATGGCGCCTCCTGTTGCAATATTACTGGCTTTGTTTACACTGTGATTCATTGGAATAAAGACATTTTGTTCATCCTGAGATTCAGTGTCTGAGCTTTTGATAATAATAATGTGATATTAGGGAAATCCTCTTCTCTCTTGCTCCCCCTCCACAGGGAGGTCAGAGGTCAGGTTCAGCTACAGAACAGCAGTCCTGGAGCTGGTAGGGATTCAGTGTCTTGCTCAAGGATACTTCAGCAGAGCGGATGCTTGCCAACAAACTGTCAGCTTGAATGACAGTTGATGGGAGGTTGTCCGCTTGACAGACAGTCTCCCTCCTACTCAAAACACCACCATGCTGCTCCTATCATATATAACAGTTGTTATGTACTATATTTAAGTGTGCGTGTGTGCGTAAGTGTGCCCTCTCCTTACATCAGGGCATCGTAGCAGCGGCTGGTCATCCTCTCTGTGGTAGGCGGCAGCGGCGGCGGCGGGGGGCAGGGAGAGGGCGTGGCCTGTGTTGGGCGAGGTGATCTGGAAGGTGGGCACCTGGGGCGGCAGCGGGGGGTAGTGGAACTCCACCGGAGACAGGCGCGCTGGCGTGGTCAGCGCCGACACATACCTGGACGGACAAGAGAGTAGCACGCATACACAGCATATGAATTACGCCTAACCCTCATATACAAATGGGGTGCAAGAGTGCACAGAAGCTAGAGCTCAGTTGGCCATCTTTGTAATCGAGAATTTAGTCTGACAAAAATAAAATAATATTAAAGCTGCACCAGGCGAATTTGCACATTGGCAGCTCTACATGGCAGCGAGCCATTTGAGAATCGAACGAGAAATCATGTACCGTGATGTCAGTAAACTGCACACGGGACGCTCTTGTTTACCAACCTGGCAGGTCTGGGATCCCTTTATACCAAAGGATACCAAAGGGACGAGAGGGGAAAAAGATCTAACGTTGGTGAGTCCAGCTTTCTCTGGACAGAGTGCTGCTCGCTGCTGTTTAGGAGACACTTTGTATTTTGCTCTTAAGTTTTAATTCTGCACTTTCTGGGCCGGAGAAGTGGAGTGGAGGTGGAGAAGTTTTCCTGCCTGTGACCATACGCAACACCAGAATTTCAGTTGGATAAACAAGGCAAATCTATGGGGTTTCCATTAGTGGGGATGGGACGCTCTTCTCAATTTCTGGGTAATGAAGTCCTTCAAGCGACAGTTATCCCCCCCTCCACCACCACCACACACACACACACATTACCACCTTTCCTACCTGTCGCTGTGCGGCGAGTCCCTCAGCGAGTCGTAGGAGTCTCCGTACTGCATTCCCGGCCCGGACACGTCTGCACAGCCCCAGTGGGCGGCCCTCCTCGCCATGCACGCCGGACTGCTGCACTTACTGGTTCCCACCGAGCTGGACAGCCCCCCCGACTGGCAGTCTGAGTTCATACTCTCCGTCCGGTCCATGCTCCACGTCTGCTCCTCGTGTCTGTAGGCATGTGTGACGGGAGAAAAAGGTTACAGCAGCATTGAGGAAGCAGTGAGAGAGGAAGAATGAATGAACGGTAGGGATAGGGGGATTAACTGTATAAAAATGTACATCTTAACAGGTCATTTAATCTAGTAGAGAGTCTTGAAATGTTATTTTTGTTAAAACAACTGAAAAAAGAGCAGATAAGATAAAATGGTAAGATAATTTCACTTGTTTCCAATGCAAGTCAAGAATTTTTCTTTCCTTGAATCAGATGACATTATGCTGATACTAATGATCTGAATGATCTGCCTTATTACAAAACACTGTCATTTGATTCAAGAAAATTCTCGAAACAAGTTTAACTATGTTGGCAACAAGTGAACTTATCTCAACTCACTGGAAGAATTTTTTAATTATATTAAGAAAAATTACGTTTTTAGAACTCAATACTAGACTAAAGTGTAGAGAGAAAGAGAGAGAGAATGGATGCATGCGTTTATCTCCCCTTATTTGCATATGTGCATGTGCTTATACGCATATGTGTGTGGGGTAGGTCTACCTGGAAGCATGTGAGGCAGTGGAAGAGTGGTGGGAGTGGGTGGACATTCGGCTGCCTGCGTAGTTGCCTGCACCCTCCGCTCCGTGGCTGATGACACACTCTGTTGTAGGGACGCTCTTGGAGATGTACTGCAACACACACACACATGCACGCACATGCACACAGCAAAGTCAGTTGAAATAACATTGTACTTAATGCAAATGTAGCAGAATAAATTGAACAGAACCATGTTGACCTGTGCGAACATAATGAGTTAACGTGCAGGTGCTATACTTTAGTACAACTTGTGTTATAGATTTGTTATAACCATGAGAGGATTCTACAAGACAAATCTGCTCTAACTCCTCAGCGCTTCTCCCTCCTCACTGTGCTTTCACTGTTGCTATTATGCTGACTCATGCCCATCATGTCTCCAGGACGATGCTAGGTGTTTTTCTGCCCTCTCTTTAGCGTCTGTCAGCTCTGCTCCTTATATGCTCCTACTGTGGTGAGTGGATTGGAGTTTTACTTATACAAACAGTTTTTGGAGGCAGAGCTGCTCTGGAGGCAGAAATAATCTCATTGGTTGAGTTAAACATCAATGGGCAGAGACAAAGAAGCCACAGTTTTTCTGGCTAAGTGACATTAGACTAAAGTCCAGTGACAAAGACAAGGGGTAAAAGAGGAGCTAGCTAATATTATGAAGTCTAGCACTCTTTATACTATATGAAAAAATGCAATTTAGCCATACTAAGTTATCTAGGTTTGCTAGTTCAAACTAGTCATACTAGCCTACAGCTATCTAGGTAAGCTAGTTAGCTAGCCTACTGACCTTCCAAGATCACGAATGCCATACATGAATGAATGAAAAGAAGGAGTCATTGTCATTTGTATTTTTTATTTAGATTTGACCGCAGTTCTTTCTTTGACATTCACATTAACTTGTGCTCCAAAAATCCTGTGATTCTTTGGCTCAACCAGTGAGATTATTTCTGCCTCCAGAGCAGCTCTTCCTCTGAGAAATGCTTGTGTAACTAAAACTCCACTCTGTCTGTAGTGATCTCCTCAACGTGAGATGCAAGGTTGTTGGAAGGTGTTCTCAACATGTCTTGATGGTCTATAAATTAAATTTGAACTTAGGTTTTCCTCTATCAGGCCTCTGCTGTGTGTTTGTACTGTTTCGACTCACGTCCACCATGGGGATCTCCTCGGGACCAGGCCCGGGGTGGTTGGGCCCATTGGCCAGCATGTGGTTGGGTTGCTCCACACACTGATTCTGGTTCTGATGCAGGTGACTCTGCATCTTCTTCCTCTGCTTCCTGGAGGGGTGACGACAGAGGAATGATAAGTAATCTGGCAAAAGTAGTAATCTGAAGACAGTGAATGATATCCTCTCCCTACTTACTCTAATTGCTCTCTAAAACCCTTGTATCTCTCTTCTTAGCTCTTGTCCTATTTTTTTTCCCTGCCACTTTGTTCTTACATGATCGTTTTATGGTAAGAGGAATATTATCAGGCCACTGCGGCTCTCACCATTGCACTCCTTACTATTGGTTTCATGCTATTTTGCCCATCTAGGAATTGAAGCTTATTCTAGTGTTGCACTCACTGTAAGTTGCTCTGGATAAGAGTGTCAGCTAAATCCCTAAATGTAAATGGAAACTCATGCCATGAACCCTTGTCACTCGTTAGGATTTACTGATATTTCCAACATATTTCAATTTTTTATTTATTTATTTTCTGTAGTTTAGAGTTTATCAAATGAATGAATATTGTGAAGGCTCTTTTCAACGTTTTTGTGAGGTTTGTTACTTGTCTTTTTGAGTTTGGTCCATTCTTTCTTTTTTGAATAATGCCCCACTGGTACAACTCTTAGTTTTGGTGGATTTTCACTCCGAGGAGTGGTCAATTTGTAGTTTTTCGTTTAGTTTAATTCGAGGGGTTAGAGTTTCCATAGATGGTGAGTCATTTATGTCTTTTTCTCCAAACACACGTACTTGGTTTTGCAGTAGGCCACCACACAAACGATGCCAACCACCAACAGCGCCACACAGATGCCTGTGATAGTCAGCACCCGCCTCTGATAGAGCTCCTCAGCCTCTGTGGGTGGAAACACACACACGCACACACACACACACACAGACACACACACACACACAGGCTCACATGCACACACACGTTCATGCATGCATATATACAGAGAGAGAAAAAACAGACAGACAACAAGATACACACACACAGACACGCACACACACACACACACACACGTACAGTATGAGCGCTACTCCATTGATGGTAACTACAGAAGCAACTTTCTCTCTCACTATTATCTATTATCTTCTGCCATCCTACCCGCTGTGCTGTCTGTAAAACAACTCCCACTCTATCATGTCACATGGCTTTCAGTTTTAACAGTACCACAGTCACACAGTGCTACTACAACACAGAGGATTAATTCTACAATCTCATGAATATTATTGTAAAAAGAATTGATGTAAACCTACATCCTAGACTTCCTACTGTCCCTATATATAAATCAGTGTATTTACAATGGCCATGGGGATGTAATGCCAGAGATGGCACTGGAGGGGGATCTGAACGCATGCCTGTATACAGATGGAATCAAAAAAAGACGACTCGTCCGGATGAAAAAAAAGCATTGTTTGTTTACAGCGTTAACACCACAATGACTTGGGGGCAAGATAAGGATATGGTATTCACAAAGCTCACCGTCCCAAAAAGGAAAAAAAAGAGAGAAAATTGGTCATTTTGAAAGGATTGAAAAAAGAAAATAGACTGTGACTATCTTTTACTTCATTGGTATATTCATGCACTTACAGCAATTTACAGGTAGCCTATTTCTATTGTAGGTGATCATGTGTGACTATTCAAAGAGGTCTATAGAGGGCTTTCAGGTGATGCACCCTCTGGCGGCCATATTGGAGGTCCTCAGCTCTTGCCAACATCAGCTCTGAACAGCTGATTACGTTTCTAAATGTACAATTTGGCCGCCTCAACACAATTTAATAGACATGGTTAATTTCTATGCTGTTTTTGAATGGGAACCAATCGTTTCTTCACTGATACGTCTGATCGATTTAGTTTAAATAATATCAGCTCGTTAGCTAGCTAACCATAGTATCTGGTAAGCTAACCAGATAACTACCGTTTTGCTGTGAACACATCTGATTTGCGCACTAGCTAAGGTTTTAGTTGCCTAAACCTAACCCTAACCTTAACCAAAGTTGTTTTACTTGCCTAAACTTAACCTTAACCGTTAACCCTAACCTAACCTTTCACTTGATAAACGGGTGGAAATTTGATAAATTTGTGATATTGTTGCACAATCCTTTCGTGGTGGAGGAATATAATCTTTCAATAATTTGTGTCCACATGTAATCTGCGTTTCAAAATTTTATGACACTGTTTGCTTAAGACGAGACAGTTTACTGTGTCACAGTAACCTACATTTGGGAAAAAATATACCTCATCAGATCATTCAATTTTTCATTAATTTACATTACCACACCACAAAAATCTTTTTCAGGCATCTCTTTTTCTAGCCTGCTTGTTACATATTTAGCTATTATTTTCATAGAGCCAATTCTCCAATGGACCTCCGTGATGGTGCCAGACAAGGCTGCTGGGAGATTTGTGATGCAACTACAAAGCCTCTATTGGCAACAAGGTCAAGCTGGTTATAGCACTTTTTTTGTCACAGTGATGTCTTGATGTTGAGTTCATCTGTAGACAGATTTGGATCACATTACATGATGCTGCATTGAGATCATCAAGTTGTCACAGGTTTGAGGTGATGCTGTGTGAATACTATGCAATCTTGGTGTATAGGTTAATTCAGGTTTCTGGGCCTGCTGTGGCGTAACACTGTGTGTCAGCACGGCAAGCGCAACGACACAATGACAGAGGGAGCAACAAACAGAACATGGGGAACGAATAAAAGGAAAAAAAGGAAAATGGAGGAGGAGGAGACAAATAGACACTGGGAGCAGGGGCGTGTCCAGGAGGGGGGCCTGGGGTGGCACCAGCCCCCAGAAAAAACGGACTGGCCAGACCTAGTGTCCCCCCATACTAAATCTGGAATATCGTAGACCCTTGGATAGTCAGTGTCCCTATATGGCCGAATTAAAGTCCCTGTAGGCTAATGTAGACTAACTATTGTACACTTTTGCTATTTGTTAGTTTCAGTGTTTGTTCTCAGTGTTTGTGAAATTCTGTCACCTACATGCAGTGTTTAGGTGAAAACAATACATCTATCTACGCATCTAACTGTAGCTCTTATGGAAGAAAGATGGTTGAAAATATGGGAGAAAGCTGAATGTTATGTGACATTATTGAAATTTGTGATCAGTCGTAACAGGGGCAGGTAAAGCAAATTCTTAATTTCTCCTGTTTTCAAGTCTCATGAACTGAAGAGCAGTTGATGCTCAAACTGTCCCCCTTACCTGATTCGGTACCCCACCTTGCCCTCTCCCCCCTCCCTCAAAATGTTCTGGACACGCCACTGGAGGGGAGGGGAGGGGAGGGGTGGGGGTCTACTAAAATAGAGTTGGTAGAGGGGAGGGGGGTTTGGTGCTAAATAAAGGGCCTCTATAGGGATTGACAAGCCTACCAGAGCCTTGGCCCGGCATTGTGTGTGTGTCACAGGGTACTGATGCAGATAGGCAAAGGGAAATGGGGAGGCTGGCTCGCTGGCACAGCGGAGCCAACAGCACTCCTGATTTAGGACAGGCGAGCTCCTGACTCTGAATCAATCAAGGGCAGAATAATAAGGACAGACTATGTGGTCAGGGCTTTCGCTATAGCTTTTGGTAACACTTTGCCAAAATACTTGCAGCTTGCACGTTTTCATTTGATAGGCTGCCGAAGCCAATATGCATATTGCCAAAGCCCATAGGACAAGTTCTAACCTACTAATTACTGATGTTTCTTCTGATTCGGACAAGGATGTAGCTTTGGCTTCTATAGGCTCTGATAAAACAATACAAAAACCTTGTATTCATCAAGGTCCATTACATAATGTTTTAATTCACCTCTGCACATTTTTGCATGAATGTATCCTTTCCAATAAATTTAGGCTACAGCCATCAGTTTGGCTCTTTGGCCGGTGTCTAGTTTTCCAGATGTTTCATATTGCAAGAGGAGTGCATGCGGAGAAGGGAGGTTACGTGTCTTAAAACCAGGTTAGTGGGCAGGAGAAAAGGGACAGGTTGAGAGAGACCCAGTTATTGGTTTTAGAAGGGAGATGGCACAATAATGTGTGACTGTGAGAGGATCTTGGCAAACCCTTTAAGCACTGCACAGCAAAATGAATAATAATGTTCCATACCCATAAATTCAATTCCGAGAAGCTCTGCCAACGCAGAAAGTTGTCATGGTAAAAGGAAAAAGACAGATAGGGTCAGATATATGGTCCACTTTGGAACATATATGCTATATACTATTTTCATGTACTCTATATGCTGAACCAGGAAATTAGGTAATTAGTGGAATCTCTGTCAGTGGCATCATCGTGATTGACAAGTGTACCGTCCAGTAACAGACAGACAACGCAGACAGCCTTAGCTCTGTGACCCCCAGAAATGACAGGAAAAAAGAGAAACCAAAAGAAATCAAAAGCGAAGGGAGAGAATGAACCAAAGAGAGAAGGAAAGAGAAGCCAGCAGGCAGGAAAGGCATGCGGAGACAGAGACAGACAGACAAAGACAGCAAGACAAAAAGCCACATCACTTACTGCTATATTTACTAGACCTCATTTCTGGAGTAAACAATATTGGACAGAAAAACAAAACAAAAACAGAAACAAGACAAAAGAAAGTAACAAAAAACAAGAAAACAAAAGATAAAAAGCAGTGAGTTACCCTCCAACATAAAAACACAGTACAGTCGATGAGGCTGGCACAGCAAATGGGGGTGGGTGCTGTAACTCGTTTGACTAATGACAATTTCTAATTGTGTGCATTTGTATTGATTACAGCATACCTCCTGTATAGCACTTTGTCCCACTACTGCTGCGTACTGCTATTATAACCTTTCATATGGTTTACAAAGAAATCACCACATTCTCAGTCTCCATGGCTTGCATGCATATAGAGAGGTGCCAGTAAGACAAAAGTCAATCACTGTCAAGTTGGTGCAGTATATCTCCCATCCACCCCAACTTTAACTGGTCTATACTTTGACAGTGCTTTATATGTTTGTACCATTAGACAAGCAGGCAGTAACAAATCAACATGGATTTAAAACGGCAGAAAGTGTTCTTTGAGCTCACTGAAAGAGCTTCGCAATGCAAAATAAAAGCACACTGTCACACAGACAATTTTCAGCATGTAGACAAGAGCTTGATGATGGGGGCAAAAAATAACCAGACATTACGTATGTGATATATTATGATGTAGAACCTGTCCTTGGCGTAAATTTGGCACTTTGACATTATTCAGTGTGGGAACTTCCAAAGCAAGGCAAAGCAAGACAACAAGGCATGGAGTAACAGTGTTTAACCCCTGGAGAAAAGAAGAGGAGGGTGATTCTAATCCCTCCGTTTTATCTTCCTGTGATTGCTTGGCCAGTGACATGAGCATGAACAGCCATTGGAGATAGAAGTAGTCCGTTTTTTGTTAATGTTGAGTAGTAGCGCCAAGCCTACAGAAATCACTGACTGACCCGGGATTCATTGTCTCATTGCTGCCAATCCACATGAAGACCTGACTACTTCTAATCCAATATGTCACAACCCATGCAATCACAGGAGAGTGACCAACATGCCCCACCTATGTGTCTCTATGCTTTAATCCAATACTGCAGTGCTTAGGAGTAAAACAGGAGGTCACCTCTAAAACATCTCAAGCTGCTTTAAGCCGCATGCCATAATGACAGAATTCATTAGATGATCCATGGATGCTCAAAGTCGAAACAAGCAACAGGTTCTCACATTCTCCCCTGTAGGCTTTACACTGACAGCTTTGTTAACGGCACACTCCACTGATATGATCAACCCATTCAAAATTTTGAAATATAATGTAATATTTACAGTAACCCCCCTCTGAAAGTGATTAATCTTCAAAAGTGACAAATGATTACCTCTGCTACTTACAATCTCAATTAATAGGAGGTTCAATAATGCAAAGGGATTGGCAGGAATTGGCAGGAATCAGCCCTCAGATGAATAATCGTGAGTGATGTTTTCAAATGTCATTACCTGAAGACTCTAGTTTTGAGTGTTGAACGCATTCTGACTGAAATCTTATTCTCATTCACTTTCCTGTGCCAAATAATTTGGATTGCAGACATAGCTTCCAGTAATGACCGTCACTTGTTCAAAAAGACGTCAAATGGACTTATGTAGTCCTCCATCTCAAGGCTTCAATTGTCACTCCTGCTCCTACTCCACAAACTGATACGTGAAGCCACTGAACGATTTGTCTCTTCGTTCTAAGGAGTGGCACAGCATACAGCATGAAAATGTAAACTTGTATCAGTATTTTCTATCCCTATCTCTATTAGATTTAATTTTTTGCTGCTAGAAAACTCTGCAGCACCGATGGACCATCTACAAAGAAACGTGACGCTATGAAAGCAAACAACTTTGACTGCGCACGTTGATCGACGCATCAATTCTCCATCTCCTCTGTTTCTTTTTGTGCAGCTCTCTGGGTCAGGCTGCAATAGAAGTATCTAGTGTGCCATGTATTGCATAAAAATAAGAGTTTATAATATGTAATCTAATGTGTAAAAGTAACTTGTGACAACTTTTGTCACAGGTCTCCGTCTCCACTGTTTCTCTTTGTGCAGCTCTCTGGGTCAAGCAATAGAAGTTCCTGCACTGTAAAAGTAGAAGTATCTAGTGTGTCATGTATTGTATAAAAATAAGAGTTTCTAGTGTGCAGTTTTGTGTGTAAAAGTAAACGTATCTTGTGTGTAAAAGTATCTGGAGGAGTTGTTTCTGGTGAGCAGAGGAGCGCCACAGAGGAACCAGGGGAGACAGGGAGAGGGAAGGGGAGGACATGCAAACACACACTCACACACACGTTAACTGACATGAAACATAACAACAGGTATGCACACACACACACAGAAAGACACACACACACACACACACAGTGCTCCCTCCATCCAACCCCTCCAGCGTAGCATGCTGCGTCCCAGTGGGAAGGAGACAGACAGGAGTAAATGGACATACTGTAGAAACCGGCCATGACGGAGTTTTGACAGCGGTCCCCCGTATAGTCATTGGGACACCTGATGGAGGGAAAACAAGACGCAGAGGGGAGGGGAGGGGGAAGGGGGGAAGGTGGAGGAGGTACAGAGGGAGGAGAGGGGGGGAAAAACAGCAGGAGGAAGGAGAGGAGTAGTACACGAAGACAGATAGAAAAGAGGGGAGAGGGAGGGAGGAAGGGGGAGACATAAGAGAGCAGAGAGAATGAGGGATTAGAAACAGAGCACAATCCACCGACTACAGCATGTGACAAAAGGAAAGAGAGAGAGAGAGAGGGAGAGAGAGAGAGATGAACTGCACGCCGTGACATCGCCGCCATCAATATGACATCACCACTGCTACAGCTATGACATCATCACAGTCATGCGGGTCACATGATGGTGACTATCTGCGGGAAGTAGGAGGGGTCAAAGCTCATGGTCGTAAACCCCCCCACCCCTCACACATACATACGCGCGCATACACACACACACACACACACACACAGTTACGATTGTCTCACTATACATGTTAGTACCTTTCTGACTACATTCATTCTCTAACCCGTAACCCAAACCATAAAGGAATACACTAAGTCTTTCGGAAATTGGTTTGTTGGTCAGCTTAACTGTTAAGTGATGAGAACATAGACACCAAAATCATCCATGTGTCCCTGGTAGATCATTGGCTCCGGTGATCCATGCTAACACTTTAGCATACAACATGTTGAGTGATAGTAGGCCACTGGCATTATCCAAAGTAAGAAGACTGACCTTTTAATCATAAAAAGTGTTTTTATTAAATGGCCTGTAGATTAATACATCTAAAAACTCAAGATAGCAGATGTAGCCAGGTTTATTTTTGGAACTATTTAATGTGAACAATCACGTATTCATCCGCTGCAGTGATTTTTAGCTGTACACAGTCTCCCATTGCCCACCACTTTCACTTCCTATGAAAGTAGTCCCTGGTAGTTCAACCAATATGTTATTTTTATATCATATTTCTTGTAAATTTGACCAATCTCCTACACAAAACTGTCAGACTTGATCACATATCATCTATGATTACTTACCATCTAGCTTTAGAGCTGCTGCAAGTTCTCATTTTCTCACTTTTGAGATAATGCTAGTGGCTGCTATCACTCAACACAGTGTATGTTTAAGTGTTAGCATGGAGCACTGGAGCCAATGATCTACCAGGGACACATGGATGATTTTGGTGTCTATGTTCTCATCACTTTACGGGTAAACTGACCAACAATCCAATCTCCCAAACCCTAACCCTTAACCCAAGCCCTGACCAATAAACAAACTCCTTAAAGAAGTACGGATTGGCCAAAATGACCATCTGACTAAAATGCAAAAATGACTCATGAGGGTCGAAAACTCCAACTGGTTTTCACAAGGATAGAAGCACACGAACACACACACACACACACACACACACACACACACACACACACACACACACACACACACCCCTCCACAGTATGTGAGCATGAAAATGGTTGGAATAGGTTTTGGTATTTCTTGGGCATAAATAACGGCAACAGTTTACATGCAGCTGTGAAATGTGGTGTTTTGTTTCTGGATGGGTGGCGAACTGTCAGCGATACCACGGGCTGGATGTGATTCATATTCTGGCACCCGCCATCAAACTCACAACACTGAAACTAACAAGTATACTCCTCACTGCATCACAGTAACTAGAAAATTGAGATTGTATAATACTGCTATACTTACATACCGCAGGGTATTGCATTGGCACGTTGATGCCAAGTATTGATATTTTCATTCTTCTCTAGTCTATTAATTCTTATCAAGTCTATTAATGAAACACCACGCAATCGTCTATCAAATGATGTCCTTGAGGATGAAAAAAGCTTTCGGAAAGAGCGCTTGAAATTCTGAAATGTCTTGAATTGTGTCTTATAATGGGGGTCATGGCTTTTTACCCAGGCGGAATAGATTTTGTCTTTTTATTGCCATAATTGATACTATATCAGCTTTTACTGCAGTCGAATGAAAAAAAGCACGTGATCGTAAATCACAAAATCTGATCGAACTGCAATACCTATTATACATGAATCACAACGTCATGAATCACTATGTTATGATATTATGGGCGTGGCCACACGCCCATAATAATCATATAATATCTGGAGCTTTCTGGCAATTCCCACCCCTAACCATCCTGTATTTACCTAGAAACTAGTATTTAGCCAACACACATTATCCAGTTTAAAATGCAAGCTGTATGTACAGGACCTTCATCTTACCCTCATGCATATACTGTCCATAAAACTCAGTAGATATCCTTTTCTCCTCTTTCTCACCACTAAAGAGACAACTTGCATTTTGAATCAATTACAGCAAAAACCCTCGGAAGAGCCCACTCAGCAATTTCCCATAGAGTTATAAATAGAGCAGAGAGAGAGAGAGAGAGAGAGAGGGGTGGGAGACACTCGGAGCAGGAGCAGGCCTATGCCGGCAGAGCTTTTACTGTATATCATTTCTTTTCTCTTTCCCTCTTCTCTCTCTCTCTCTCTCTCTCTCTCTCTCTCTGCTTCTCATTTCTCCTCTTCTCTCCATCCTCTCTTTATCTGCCCATGCTTTTTTTTTTTTCCTCTGACTGCACTGAACCAGCGCAGGGGAAAAAAGCCAGCGCACCTTTTGTTCCAACCATCTGAATGAAAGAAAAGCCTGTGATTCATTCTGTTGTATCCATTATACAGGCTCTCATCAAATTGAAAGGAAAAAAAACAACCAAAAAAACAAAAAACAGACTGCCATGGACATTATGTTCAGGCATCAATAGTAGCATGATCTCATGTGGTATTTCTAGATTAGATTAGATTAAATGAGCTTTATTGATCCATGGGGGAAAGTGGGTATTTTCGACCTATAGTTGAAAGCACAAGGGTTAATGTTTGCTGCTGGCCGCCAGATTGTAGTTTGCCAACCAACTTCTGGTGCTGTCTAAACCAATCAGGTAAGAGCTAGCTGCGATTGTATAGAGAAAACTATACAATGGGCATAGAGGAACACTCAGTAAGCAAAGTACACCAAGCTTTAACCTACCAACAGCTAGCCAGGGGGGCTGTTTGTATGTGCTGCCCTCCACTATAACCTCCACACCCTGTTTTAGCCAGGGTGCCTTTCTGTATGTGCCGTCCTCCACTTTAACCTACAGACTCCATTTTGCTGTACAGCCCCACTTTCCCCTTCACGAGGAGATTATACATTTACATGGCTGGTACAAAAGAGCTTGCAAATACCAGCCCAGATTTCAGGGATATTAGCGGTTATTGCTGCCTGCCAGTGCCGTACAGTACACTGTTGATTTGCAGTTGCTGTGTGGAATTGTGTGTGTGTGTGTGTGTCTACATTTCTCTGAAGTGAACAAGCAGCACAGACAGTCTACAGACAGCAGTCTTATTTACGCCCTGTTATCCACTGGCCCAAACAGACAGGCCAACAAAGGATGACAAAGCTGAGGAGCTACAGTAGCTCTCTGGCAACTGCTGGTTAGCTGCTGGAGCCTTGCTAGCTTACTGTAGCTGGTCTCAATATTTAGTGTGCATGCATGTACAATCATGTACAGAGGTTGTGCACTCCTGGACTTTGCACATTTTGTTCCCTTTGGTGACTATAACCTGGGTTTGTAGACTTGACTATATGACTATATGCACACAGTCCAACAAAGTTAGAAAACGTTTTCTGCTTGTCAGCACAATGAAATAAAATCCTGATTTATCCTTCAGCAATGACTGGAAGGTGTATCAGATGAGAGAGAGAGAGACACAGAGAAAGAGAGAGAGAGAGAGAAAGAAAGAAAGAAGGGAAGGGGCAGATCTTGAGCAGGGGCAGAGCGATCCAAGGATGGATGTCTAGTAGATGCATCCATCTGTACAGGAAGCATACCAACAAAGCTCTTGATCATCCAAGACGATACACGCCATCTGTTATTCACGCTGTCAGGGGAAGCTTTACATTGTTACACATCTACAAAGTGACCCGGTATGCATGGCAAGTTGGAAGTCCTCAGCTTCCAAGTCAGAAAACACACCTTGAACAGCCACTAGATGTGGACTACTGAGGAGAAAAGACAGAATTTCTGCAGAGCTAAACAATGCACATATTTGATGGAAATTGTAGTCTACATTTTAAAGCACTGTGTTTTGAGTGTGCTATATGCTTACAACTATTTGCATTACTGTAGCAGGGTGTATCACAGAAGTGCAATCTAGCCAGATAACTGCAAGTTTGATGTCATTTTCTACCTCTGTTATCCTAGCACAAGACTTGTGCTGCAGTATTTGCTATTGTGCAGTATTGGCCTTTTATTACAAATCAGATATCAGCCAGTCAATTTCATCCATCTCTGACATGATAGATATGATGCAGCTTGTTTGATTACATATATATCCTATAACTGATTAAAATAATAATCTGTGATCATGCATCATACAAATGTCAGTTTTGCTACTCTCAATTGCTGATTGATTGATTGGTTGAACACAACAGTGATTCAACCTATATCCAGTTCCTGAAATCTTTTCCATTGTCTGTTCTAAACAGCCGGTGTCTAGTAGCTCTTTCCTGGGAAAAATCCTCTGCTGCACAGGAAGTGATGCGTTTAATGTTTCTGGTTTGTTTGGAATACAAGAAGAAGAACTGGGTAGTTAACATGAGCAGCGATAGCCACCATGGCTGAACAGACAAAGAAAAGAGCGCTACCTACAGAAAGTCAAACTGCGTCAACAGAAAATCCAAGGAGAAAGACGTCACAGTACTGGACACACTGTTTGACTGATGGAGACAAAATAAATCAAAAATGGAGAATCTTGCGGATTACCATTTCAATTCTATGCATGAACATGTTCTTTATTATTAGCATTAGTAAATGGCCTTTCCACCATGACAATACAATTCCGGGGGAAACACAGAATACTCGTCATTCCTTTTCGCATAAAAACGGATACTGAACATCAGCGCAAAATATCGGCTATCTGGAGTTCTGATCCACAAACCCAGATGTGTCAAACCCTAGTAGCCTCTCCCAATCTGCGTCACGAATACAAAGAAGCTCAGAGTGATGGCGTCAATACTCAGAAACTTCCGCTCAGGATCCAACTTGCCATGCATGCAGGGTGACATACTGTACACAGGGGAGGCATTTCATTATCGCACACCTACAGAGTGACAAAGGACGAGTGCCAACACTTCCCTACCGCTCCTTCCCTCTCCTCCCTCACTAACGCTCGTCTCCTGCCAGCAGTTGCCTCGGAGGAGACGGGGGAATGGAGGGAGGAGAGGAGATAGGATGAGAACATGAGAAAACTGAAACATCCTCTTCGCGTCATTAGAAGTGAGTTCTCAATTTGATAATGGCATTGTGTCAATAGATGACCTGTGTGAGAAGCTTTAGTTTAAATTGTCATCCGCTCTCAGGTTAGCTAAGATTATATTTCTTATGAATAGATATTGTAAAAGTTGGATTTTTCTCCTTGTTGATGGGACAATCTTCTCACATCTGAGAAGCATGTGCTTGCAGAAGCGTTGTTTTCAAGCAGCTTCTCTTGTCTGCTCCCTTATTGGGACAAAAGAGCAACATGGTGACACAAACAGTCACAGAGAAAGAGGAGGAGGTAGTCTTTTCTCTTCTTGGGCGTACTACTTGGAGGACAAATAAGGAAGAGAATGTCTGAGCAGTGTTATAACTTATGAGCAGTGTGGGTCTGTGACATGTCACCCATGGGAGACAGGGTGCAGCGGTAGCCTACAGGTTAGAAACATGGGGACTGGATAGTTGCTGGTTCAAATCCCTCAACCAGCTGGGGGAAGTGAACCTGTACCACTGTCACCTCTCTCATCAAATAAAGGCTAAAGGCTCAAATAAAGGCTAAACCACTCCTATTCACTGTATGTGCATATGTCATATCACGGATGTATATTATCCTCTTTATATATTGCTATGTCTTATACAGAACGTCTGGAATCATAGGGATAAGTTATACACATTTCTTCTTGTTGCACTTGTTTTCCCTGCACACGCCAGTTGTCAGTATGTCTGGGCTGTCTAAGGTGCCAAGTTTCCTTTTCTCTAAATGTAGCCGTGGGTTTGAATCCCACTTCCGACACGCAGTTTTGACTCGTTCACTCGTTTAGTTATTGTCATCTTTCCAATTCTGAGCGAAAGTAAAGAGAACATGCTCCTGGATTGTTGAGGTGCCAGCCGCAGCAAAACACAACCAAAATAACAAGAAGTCACCACACGCTCACAGATTTGACGGAAATAATATTGCTGGCCAAAATGAAGTGAAAAATGTGAACCTTGTTAGCAAATTTTCCATGTCCTAACACGCTACTATTTAACAACACATGCCAAAATTTGTACTCATTTTTACATTTTCTCATATTCCCTCCTCTCCTGTTCCCCTTTCAGAGCAAGTGGCAACAGTGGGGACAAACTCTTCCTCCTCTCCCTCTTCCTCCTCAGCTTTCTGCACTCCAATAACAGAGGGGATGGAGGGGATGGTGGAGGTGATGGAGGTGTCCTGGTCCTCTACAATGTAACACAGGCAAGCATCCAGCTCTTCTGAGTCACTTTCCATGTTTGTTACGGTCCACCCCCACACACTTCTGAACCCGCCCCGACATTCTGTTTCCAGTTTAAATCCGTCGAATTATCGAAAGCAAGACGCTCTCAAAAACGCCGTTTGTCTTTAACACGGCGAATTAGAATATCATTCTGCGCCGAGGCTACAAGCGCGCGGCGGCTCCTCGTTATTTATGTTCCCAATTCTGTCTCGTCTCCTCCTCGTTCTTTGCTCTAGGCGGTGGCACCCGTAGGCGAAGCGTTTCGCGGTTGCAAAACTAACAGAGTGACCAACAATCTGGATGATGGAGACAGCAGCTAATAGTGAGTGGCCAGGTGGAAGGGGGACAGAGGGGGAGTGGGGGGGGGGGTTACAACCAGGGAACAGAAGACAAGGTAGCGCACTGACCAGCAACACAGTGACCGAGACCAGAGAGAGAGAGAGAGAGAGAGAGGGAGGGTGGAGGGGGGATGGATGGCAGATCGAGCGCAGACTTACTTGCAGGACAGCTGGTTAATACCGTGTATGAAGTAACAGTCTCCTCCGTTGACGCAGTAGGCCTTCTCCGAGTCGTTGCAGCGCCTCGCGTGACTCACGCCCGGAGACGGGGTGGTGGTGGTCACTGGAGTCAGACAGACAGACAGATAGACAGATAGATAGAGAGATAGATAGATAGATAGATAGATAGATACATGGGAGGAGATGGGATTCATTTGAAATGTTGGTTAATTAATGATTTCTTGTTACATGCTTTGGGAATATTGTTTTAAACTGTCATGCCAACAAAGCACATTGAATTGAAAAAATGGAATTGATAGATAGACAGATAGATAGATAGATAGATAGATAGGTAGATAGATAGACAGATAGATAGACAGACAGATAGATAGGTAGATGTGTCACTGCTCACAGATCTGGACGCTGATTATGCTCGTGGCGTTCTCTTGTCCTAGTGAGTTCTCAGCCACACAAGTGTAGTTGCCAGAATCTTCCACGCGGACACGACTGATCTGCACCTTCGAGTTTTTCCTTCAGGGAGACAGAGAGAGAGAGAGAGAGAGAGAGAGAGAGAGAGAGCGGGAGGGAGGGATAGAGAGAGAGAGAGAGAGAGACATACAGAGCAGATAAAAACACTGTCAGATATTGCTGTGTTGCTCTTCAAAACAGCAGAAGACTCATCTCTGACTGGACAAGAAATTTAATTCTTTGTTCCGTCCCAGATCAGCAAGAAATGACTGGCAGTTAAATAGAAGTGTCCATAGCAGTTGGCCAGCAAGGATAATGGACAATATTAAGTTCAAACTACAAACAGACTAGGCCCTTCTCATTACAGGATTACAGTAATCTGATTACCAAAAATGGTATTGTAATCCATTAGAATCAGGTAACTGTATAAAACACAAAAAGCAGAGTACAGATACTTAAAAATAGGTGATTACTCAGAAACTGAAGGGAAAACGACATTCAGACACAAACTTACTACTGCACAACTAGAAATAAGGGTTGTCACTCACTGATAGAGCAATTCATAACTTGGAAATAACTGTTTGATGGCATGATATGATTCAATATGCGTTATGAGGTTCACGATTCAATACAACCACGATACGATGTAATAAATAAAAGTTCAGTGACAACAAAGTATGACTGTTCAGAATTATGTTTATTTCTGAGCCACAAATCTTTCTAGCGATGCCATTGGCTGCTAGAATGTAAACAACAATTTAAAAATGTCATTACAAAGTGCAAATAATATAATTTGGATGGAGAGCTTGTGAAACTGTGATGGTCAAGCGTCTCATTTGTGATTACAACAGCAGAATGAAATGGAGCTATATATCGCCATCAATTTTTCTGCCTCACGATACGTATTGTCACATTTTTGTATCGTGATATATTGAATTTCGAAATATCGTCCCATCCCTAGTAAACGGGGATCTTTATCGGTATCGGGTAATCAGTAATATGTATGTGCATGATGTAATCAGTGATCTGTCTGGGTTTGTTTGGTGGATTAATGAAGAAGATCTCCAGTGCGACAGACTCACTTGTTGGTCTTTATCTTGAGGTCTCTGCCTTTCTGAAGCTCGTGTCCATCTTTGTACCAGCGGAAGGAAGGGCCGGGATTCCCCGACGCCTCGCACTTCAAGTACAGCTTGTCCCCTTCCATCAGAGACTGGCCTCGCATCGGCCGCAGCTTAGGAGCAGAGGCTGGAGAGGGAGAGAGAGAGAGAGAGAGAGCGAGAGAGGGAGAGGGAGCGAGAAAGAGAGAGAGAGAAAGAGAAAGTGGAGGAGGGGAGGGGAGAAAGAAAATCAAAGCTTGCATTATTGAAATTAACTAAAGACATTCAATTAATCTATCCATTTAATTGTGTGTGCGTGTGTGTGTGTGTGTGTGTGTGTGTGTGTGTGTGTGTGTGTGTGGCAGTAGAAGATCTGTTAGTGAAGGTTCAGATGTCGAGGTCACAACCTGAGACGGCGGGTCAGAAGAAATGGTTGAGGAATAGAGGAAAATCAATGGTATGTGACACACACACACACACACACACACGCACACACACACACGCACACATGCACACACATACACACACAACCCCGGAAAAGCACTTGAGTAAGGTCTGAATCCTGAAAAGCGAAGGGAAAACTGAAAGCTTTTAGAAAAAAAAAATCTTTCCTCAGAAACTCTCTGCGGTAGATTTTCACTATGGAGAAATGTCGGTGTGTTTGTATGTGTGTGTGTGTGTGTGTGTGTGCATGTTTGTGTGTGTGTGTGTGTGTGCACGCGCATGTGCTTCAACAGTCTCAGGAGAGTTTCACTCTCTCTCTCTTCTCTCCTTAAAAACTACAACAGACTGCATCACTGACACCAGCGCAGGCAACACAGGCACACAGAGAAGCTAAAGCAAAGAGACAACTCAGCACCGTCTAGTACCACTTAAACACACACACACACACACACACACACACACGCTGCAACGAAGCACACAACATGGGATTTTACACAAATGCTCACGTATGTCTGTGCTCACAAACGTGGGCATAAAACACACGGACCTGGGTGCACACGCGCAGACAAACACACACACACACACACACACACAGTGTTCCAGTGATAGGACACGCTTGATCAACTGCAAGGCAACTGTTCTATAGGCCTACAGCTCCTCACAGCACTGCTGCATCCTTCCATTAACTCTTTCTTCATATACTGTAGATGTAGAGTTTCATGCAATAATATCATGCATGGCCCTTAATAAATAAACCAATTACATTCTACATATAGCTGCTTTCACTTCAACTGAAGGATTACATGCTTCTCTATGGGTTGAGGAAATTCTCTTGGGTTTATCAAAGCCTTTCAAAATAAACTCAAAAATGCATGCTGATCAAGCTAAAATACTGTTTTTGTTAGTTTCTGAAAAGTTTTGGAGATATGAGGTTTTTACCAACGATGATATAAAGAGTGGAATATTATTTCAGTGTGACTCTGAAGTCGAGTAACAGAATTTAAGCTATGAAAAGTAGGGCTAACTCCTATTAAAAAGTATCACCAAAACCCCACGTGCTTTTTAAATAATGTAACATGATATTTTGTGTTATGTCTAGTCATCACACAGAACTTAAAGAGATTGTTGAGGGTTTTATAGTAAGAAGTGCTGGGTTTTGAGATATTGGAAGCAGACGGTGTTTGCATTTGTTTACAATGCAAGTGGAACTGAATGGGGCAAAAAAACAAACACAAACTCGATGGAGCTAAAAAGCCAAAATTCCATGAAGTACCAACCGAACAGCTTCATGTTACATAAGCAGGATTTAAGTATGATTTCTACAGACGCAGGAGTAATGCTTAGTCACAGCCATGTCCTTAAATCCAGGTCTCACATTTTGTTTTGTCTCAGCCTCTGACCTAACCTGTCTCAGTTTTGGATATTTTAGTGATGCGCCTCATATTTCCACCCCAGACCAATTATCTCAAAATCACAAGACGCTCTCTCTCGCCATGGCTCTTGCCTTATAATGTGTTATGCTGAAGAATAACACTGTCACTGTCATCAAAACTTTTTTTTAAATATTTTTTTTGTTATTTTTTAATTGAGACTTGCCTCGGTCTACAGTTTAGACTAGACCTGCTGTTGATTTGACCTTGATTTGTCCTAGACTTGACTGATGCAGACAAATGCCTTTTTTGTGTTTGCGTCATATGGGAAGAAGCGAAAGAACGGGATGACATCTCAACTTGGAGGCGTGCATGTGTTTAACTCGTTGGAACGCCCACATCCAAAATCATTTTTATTTATGAATGTAAAATCAACCATAAGCAAACTGCAGCAGACATTACTCGCTTTTTGTAAGTAGAGTTGACTATATAAGTGAGAGAAATGGGAGCCCACAAAAAAATTCCACATATCCTACTCGTAATTATCACTAGGAGGTTGACATGAATGGCTTTTCCCAGTCGGCAGGTTGTATTTACGAAAAATCGGGCATGACATGAACGCAGCATTAACTCTACCAGCCTCAGCTTTTAGGCCCTCACTCTTGTAGCAGTGATGGTAGCCTGAAGACTGGAGAAGTGTGCTAATGACTGGAAGGTTGTTGGTTTGAATACCCAGACTAGCTGGGAAAAGATTGATGGGTGGATGTGAATGAGTAACCTTCTCTCAACAGCTACCGTTAAGCTGAAAAAGACAGTGAGCTCAGTCAACTTTCTGTGGGTAAATGAAGGTTGAAACAGCGATGGGATACCAAGCTTCTTCTTCAAGTTTGTAAAAAAAAATACAGAAGTCAGAATTCACCAGGTTACAGTGCTCTTAACTCTGGTCATGACAAATCGTTTTTCATAGGACGGAGAGCAGCCTGCTCACTGTTTTCGTCCTGCGTTTGGTTGTGGATATTTGGTGAGGAGACAATGAGGAAATCATGTGCGCTATAATCGAATAACAATGTGCAATATGTGGCAAAGGGATGAGATTGCACTGTAGGAGAGGCTATTTTTGGGCAATTCCAGCAGTACGGATTTGACATTTAGACTCAATGACAAAATACCTCTGGGAATAATAATCTTTATTTGTGTAGCACTTCTCAAAAGCAAGACACAAAGTGCTTCACAGTCAGTAAATACATTAGAAATAATGTAACAGTAAATTAACTAGAAAATGCAGACAAGAGGAAATAAAAAATCAGAGCACTTGGACACAAATAACACAGGAGGGGCAATTACAGAAAAAGTCTAAACAAAAGACAGATTGAACAGACTGATTTTGAAACAACTTTTAACATGACCAAGGAGTTGATTGAAATATGTGTGGGGGAAGGGAGTGGGGTTAAAGTTCAAATGAAATTGAGTTTGTCCCAGATTGGAATATTCTTCTGAAATGGACTGCGTCAGATCTGAGCCAAAGCCTGGCAGAACTCACATAAGAGTAGAGGGTAAGAGGGAGAGAGGGAAAGACCAGTGTTTAGTCACAGTCGATCCTTCTGCCAGTCTGCCAAGCAGTCGCTCCAAACTATAACAAGTGTTCACTTCTATCACAGTCGCGGGCCCAGTACATGAGTTATCATTCATCAATTATCAATCTAAAATTCTGAGTCTTCAGATACTTTTATACTGTCAGATATCACCCATCTGTGATGTCCAATGCAATCCAGGAGTTATTTTGTGATGAAGTGTCATAATTTACTTTTTTGGTGTACCCACTTTCCCTCAACTTGTCTAGTCTACTTCTAATCCAGTTTGCGATTTCCTACATTTCCCAGAATGCCTTTCTACAACCTCCGGAGAACGGGCGTGAACTTGTTGTATTTAGCTGTGGGTTATTAGTGAATTAGTTTGGCCAGTTATCCACAGGAAAAAGAAAGATTGACCACCAAACAACACAATTTTTAGGGTGGATTTTCTTTTAACAACTCATTACGTCTTGTATTCAGACTTAAAATAATATATTTTTTCTTAAAACAAGTGAAAAATTCCGCCAATTGTTTCTGATAATTCGACTTGTTTCAAATGCAGTTTCACTTTCTACAAAATTCTACAGAATAAGGCAAATCACTCCTCTAGTATTCAAAGAAACCCTTGAAACAAGTTGATTTGCATTGAAAATAAGTGAAATGATCTGACTCCACTGGAACATTTTGACTTATTGT